>NC_134501.1:6907702-6943202 GCF_040206685.1 Ascaphus truei
AAGCATACATTAAAGTGCTGGAAAAAATTGATTTAATAAGGAATTGTTCTCCCTGCCAGGCTTTTTATTGTAACAATAACACACCTATCAACAAGATCCTGGCTCTGCCAGCGGCCAGCACATCCCACGTCTCCAACATTACAATTGTTTTCTCTGATACATCAATGGATGGGTTAACTAGAGGGAGTATTGTTGGGCAGCTGACATGTTTATGTTGTAATATTATTATTATTATTATTATTATTATTATGTCCCTTTACTGCAGTCAAGACAACAAGTTTTACATGTTTTGAGAGAAATTAGTAGATAGAGATTTCAAATACTAGGGTGAGATGTTTGTGTCGCCTATGCAACAAATGTGTGGAATAAGGCCTGTAATATACAGTAGTGAGCGCACGTGCTACCGTGCGCGAGCGCGTCAATGATAATTGCATGCGTAATATAGCGCGCGCGTGCACGGCCGTGGGCGTTGTGCGGCAGATCGGAGGAAAAACATGAAATTTGTATTTTCGCGCTGTTGGCACGCAACGTGAAACTGTGAGCCAATCACAGTGAGGCCTACCCTTCTGATGTCATGGCCACGCCCCCTAGCCACGCGCATCACCTTTTGGACTATAGGCACAAAACGCGTGCGTCACGTGCACATGCAACGCCGCATGCGCGCCGGCGCTTACTATAAAACCAGCCTAAGGAAAAGTGATTTAATTCATGGCACTACGCTAGTAGTCAGTGCAATACCAGTGCCTATCAAAGAAATGATGTTATATATAACGGTCTTACCAATTCAATTTCCAAGATCAATAGGGAAGTGTGAGATAAGGTTCTAACACACAAAGTATACACAGACAGATATCCTCAAGTGCTGCTCTTTGTATCAAATTCCTCCAATTAGAGCAATGCCCAATAGTCCCCAAACAAAAGTTAGCAACAACAAAAAAAGCGCAACTCTAAGGTATGACAAACGCACAAATGACATAAACACGAGACAAAAAAAGAGGAAATGATAATGGAAAATGTCCAGGTTTTTCTATTCACAGCACATATGATTTGTACTCATAAATATCTCCGATAAAATCGCTTGTAATGCGGAGCCTCCGGTAGAGGAACATTGGATCCCGAGCGCCGCTTGGGTAGCGTGGATGAGCGGTTTGCAGTACTCCGCTGTTTTTTGACTTCCACGGTGTTCGCAGCTCGCTTTTTCCTCTGTGCGAGGGCTTGTGATCAGTGAGATCTTGGACATATAGTGCAGGAGCGAGCACGGCACAGCACATGGCGCAGTGCGCGCCTGTCATCTGAGCCATCTGTGTACCATCTGGGAGGCGTGGTGGAGGTGTGGCGGACGTTACGAGGCTGGTTTGCCCTCATGGGCTGAACCGTTCACGTGACGTGGCCATCGGGCGAAAAAAACAAAATTATTTGTTTGTTGAAAAATCTGCCACGGGGTCGCGTGTACTATGGCCGGCCTGATAGGGCTACTATATTTTGCTATTGCAGCACGCACCATCGCACGCACCATTGCTCGCACTATAGATGCAGCCTCAGTCTCACTGGTAGGAGGTAGGAGGTCTGTGCTCCTGATGTTTCAATAGGAGGACGTCGGAGGTATTTGTCTCTGTTGTCTCAATAGGAGAAGGTAGGAGGTATGTGTCCCTGATGGCTCACTAGGAGGAGGTATGTCTCAATAGGAGGAAGTAGGAGGTATGTGTCCCTGATAGCTCACTAGGAGGAGGTATGTCTCAATAGGAGGAAGTAGGAGGTATGTGTCTCGGGTGTCACAATAGGAGGAGATATATGTCCCTGATGTTTCAATGGGAGGAGGGAGGAGATATGTGTCCCTGATGTCTCGCTAGGAGGAGGTGGGAGGTAAAGGTAATGGGTTGTGTCCCTACAGTTTAGGGAATGTTCCTGAGGTTTCGGCAGAGTTATGTGTCTGTTCTCGGTGTGAAGGGAGGACTAGGGACAGGTATGTGTTTCTGATGTCTCTGTTTGACTGCAAAGCAAAGGCATTTGTCCCTGGTATCTGCATAGGAAGATGAGCTTCTAATATTCCCCAGCCCTCCTTATCAGCAATGTGCAGGGCATGGTACAGAATTGGGACACCCTCACAATGCATTCAGTGACAGCCCCTTCACAGAGGATGAAAAGAGGGGCAAAGAATATGCACATCAGCCAAGAGAAAGATGTACAGAGCTTTTTATATATCCTCATTTACAGCTCACACACAAACACTCTCTATCATTCCTTCTTTCTGGATTACAGACAAACAAAGGCTTCACTGTAACCATTTATCCTCTAAGGCAGCATGTTAACGCATCTTTCATTAAGCTGCAGGTGCGGCTTTCAGGAAATGACTGATCTCAGATAGTGGGATAGTGCTGGTGGGGAGGGACGGGTCAAGCGTGAGACAAAGATAAAAAAAAACATACCTTGTTGCTGAATGAACAATTTCACAATGAGGTAATCAACATTGTGTCATCAACGCAGTGTTACATCCAGGAGCTTGGAAACACCACTTTCCGGGTGTTTTATCCATCATTTTAGGCTTTATTCATTAAAGAGGAAGTCTGCACGGCCCTTTAAAAAAATATATATGCAGCATTTTATTACCTTTATTGAAAACTAATTACCTAAGCTGCCGATCGATTAGTTCTCCCGTGATCCATCAGCAATGATCTTGTTTCTCAGGGTTCACTATATGGCTGCCTTTCAGTTTCAATCCCTCCTTCAGTCAGTGTCAGGGCCACAGACAGATTTCCTGAGCTTCGCTTACCTCTGGTTGCCGCCACCGGGCCTGGCTCCTGGCTCTCTCCCGGTTGCTGCCTCGTTCCACACAGAGCCTCTGTCTCCCGCCGGTGTGCGACGGAGGCTGGGTGAGACTTCCCTGTGCACCCAGGTTGGAGAGAGAGACGCCTGGTGTGGGAAGAGGAGGCAGCAGCTGAGGGGAGCTGGGAGCCGGGGCCCAGATGGATGCAGAATTTGCCAGCCACCTGGCCCGTGACACTTGTCCTGGCTCTCCCCCCCCCCCCTGTTGGTGGTCCTGGTCAGTGTAACTCTGCAGCAAAAATGTATTCATATATTACAAAGGTAATATCTATTGTTACAATTTGCAGCTCAAACCGCTGGCAATATTGGCAACAAAAAATCAGAAACAGGAAAGTGTTACAAAGATCTTGCACTGCTGGGGAGCTAAGACCTGCTAAAAAAAAATCAAAGGATGCTCAGTATTTTAAAACTCGTTAAAAATGGCAATAAGAGTTGAATTTTTTTTTAATAAGTATCAAATGCTATCGAACTGACGTATTTAAAAGAACACACATGTAGGATTTTGCATGGATTGCTTCTTTAAACCACACCAGCCTTTAGCAATCTCTACAATGATTCCGCTGGACAGTGTCCCTTTTAAATATTTAGCTTAATAAATGATTTAGGAAGTGGTTGCTCAGAGCCATAGGAAGACTTCATGGAGTTATCAACATGCACATGATCCATCAGATGCTACTTCTTTTGTGGAAGTCCTTTCTTTTTAAACTACTGTAACAGCTCCATCATAAAAATGTGTTGATCTACTTGACATTACGTGCCATTAATAATACATCTTGATAGGCAGCATGCAAAAAAACCTGTTTACAAAACATTATCTCATATATTTTAGGATGACAATTGCCTCTTTAAGTACAGAATGAAAGGCTGCCAAATATACCCCCCTTCTACGCCTCCTGGAACTCATGTTATATTTAAGAGCTTGCTGAGGTTGCCTGTTTACCTGCTGCTATTCAAAGGGCATCTGGTGAAGCTTAGGGGTATATGTCATTTAGTCCCTCCTAGGACCAAAGTTTACAAATAGATGTGACATGTTTAAAGGAGCAAGTGGCTGAGCCAGCTGGGTTTTAAAGTTTAAAGCTCCTGCATCACGCAGACTCTTGCGTTCTTCTCAAGGATGTCTTCTTTCTACTCCCTTTGTATCTAAAGCCCTCTCCCGCCTTAAACCTTTCTCACTGACTGCCCCACACCTCTGGAATGCCCTTCGCCTCAATACCCGACTAGCACCCTCTCTATCCACCTTTAAGACCCACCTTAAGACACACTTGCTTAAAGAAGCATATGAATAGCACTGTGGATATTCTGAACACATGATACATAAAGCTTGGCCCCCTGCAGACACACTTACCAGAACTCCCTCCTACTGTCTCTGTACGTTCTCCCTACCTACCAATTAGACTGTAAGCTCCTCGGGGCAGGGACTCCTCTTCCTAAATATTACTTTTATGTCTAAAGCACTTATTCCCATGATCTATTATTTATATTATCTGTTATTTATTTGATTACCACGTGTATTACTACTGTGAAGCGCTATGTATATTAATGGCGCTATATAAATAAAGACATACAATACAATACAGGCCAATAGAAAGCCGAACCTGATGACATCATGGCTTCCTATTGGCCCGCAGGGTGCGGCAGCTTTGAAACGCTGCCATAATGTGAACTCTGGTAGCCAAGTGGAGCAGCTACCGGCACCCAATATGGAGGTAAGTTTCTCCTGAAGCAGGGGGTCCCCAGAGCTGAAATGAATGAGGTTCAGATCCGAAGACCCACTGCTTCAATCCTGTATAAAAAAAAATATACGTTACAAAGAAAAACGCTTGAATTGCCGCTTTAAGGGGTTAAATCTGGTTGATGTCTCTTCTACCAAAATCTGACACCTAGATTTTTTTTTTAAAGCAGACAAGTCTTTGCTCTCTACGGGGTTACATTTGCTACATAGATTTCTTCATGTTATTTTTTTGGCTATCTACCTAGGACTGTGGGTGTCTGATATCGTCTGGTGGTCCCCATGGGTGTCTGGGGGCCCTTAGGTTGTCCCTGCGGGTGTCTGGAGTTCATCAGGTGGTCCTCACGGGTGTCTGTGGGCCCTCCGGTGGTCCCTGTGGGTGTACAGGGGTCCTCAGGTTGTCCCTGCAGGTGTCTGGGGGTCCTCAGGTGGTCCCCGCGGGTATCTGTGGGCCCTCATGTTGTCCCTGTGGGTGTCTGATGGTACTCAGGTGGTCCCCATGGGTGTCTGGGGGCCCTCTGGTGGTCCCTGTGGGTGTACAGGGGTCCTCAGGCTGTCCCTGCATGTGTCTGGGGGTCCTCAGGTGGTCCCCGTGGGTATCTGTGGGCCCTCATGTTGTCCCTGTGGGTGTCTGATGGTACTCAGGTGGTCCCCATGGGTGTGTGGGGGCCCTCTGGTGGTCCCTGTGGGTGTACAGGGGTCCTCAGGTTGTCCCTGCAGGTGTCTGGGGGTCTTCAGGTGGTCCCCGCGGGTATCTGTGGGCCCTCATGTTGTCCCTGTGGGTGTCTGATGGTACTCAGGTGGTCCCCATAGGTGTCTGGGGGCCCTCTGGTGGTCCCTTTGGGTGTACAGGGGTCCTCAGGTTGTCCTGCAGGTGTCTGGGGGCCCTCAGGGGGTCCCCGTGGTTGTCTGTGGGCCCCCATATTGTCACTTGAATATGACACGTCACTATTTGTATGTGTAGGAGCGCCTATATTTCACCATATTGTTTACATCAATATTTACAGGTACACAAAGCAGAAAACTACTATTGACAATGAAGAATGTAGGAATATTCAAAGGGTTGGTCTACTGGTGGACTGGTGAGCAAGGTTCGAGTCCCAGAACCAGCTTATTGGAAAAGTCACTTAACATCTCTGTGTCACCAAAATAAAACGGTAAGCTTGAAGACTTATAAAGTGTATGTAGAGGGATGTGTACACTGTCAGCACAGCAGAAGAGAAAAATATTATCGTAATAAGAATGAATAATCAGGATAACGAAGGCAATTTGTCTATAAAGAAATGGGCCATGTGAGCAGGACAGATATCTGTGCAATGACAGCTCGGGCTCCTGAACAACAACTCTGCATCTCCAGGCTGTGGAGATAGGAAGTCATCGGAGTGAAAATCCCCTCTCCAGGCAATCTGAGCATGTGAAATTGGGTTCAACATGAGCCCTGGGGTTACAGCAGCCGAAGTGGAAACATTTGCTTCTCTGTAAAGAAAGACACATACACTGCGAGGCAATACCCAGCTGCTATAGTTATTGAGGGCATGTGAGAGTCTTGAGCAAAATTTATTAAGGTCCCATAACGAGACCTGTAGCCTCTTTGTTGCCCGAGGCCTGCATTGCATTATTTATTTTGTGTATCTTCTACTGAACAAATCTGCAATAACCACTGCACGTTTTAACACTGGTTCCTCTAGGAAATCAAGAGGGACTCAGCAGCTCTTTGTGCAGTCACTGGGAGGTTTGGGCAGGGCATAATCACCACTGCCACAAAAGATTCCAATGGTGGTAAGTTGGGTTGTTTGGTAGGTGGGGCTATAGGGCAGCTGGAGGATAGTTTAAAAAGGGGGGTTGCAGCCTCTTACATTTTGGTGCCTTCTTCAGGAGCCCCGCCGTGCTACCCTAGGTTTGAGTTGATGGGGGATATTGTGGGGTCGGCTTAGGGCAAGGCAAGGTGATTGGCTTGGACCCTGCACCTTCGGGGGGCTCAACGGTCCCTCCTCCTGTTGGTGTCGGAATCCAATGTCCGTTTAACCGAAGGAGGGAGCACTGGGGCCATCGGACAGGCACATCACACCCCAAGTTAAGAAAGAGAGGTATGTGGTGTGTTCAGAGGGGGTGTCTTACCTTCTCCGGAGCAGCCCTTCTCCTGCAACGTCGTGTTGACATGGTGACCAAACATCAAATGACAATGCGTTGCCATGACAAAGTGATGTCACATGACGCCACGTTGCTATGCCACCATGACTTTATGACATCGCTACACTGCAGGAAGAGGGACGCATTTCATGGAATCGCCCAGGCTGGCAGCTAAGTACTCTTGCCTACTACTAGAGGGGGGCCCCCGCTGCCAGCGTGCCGCCTTGGGCCCAACAAAGGCTAAGGCCAGCCCTAGGGATATGTATTCATCACAGCTTAGCAAGATGGTGTCCTGTTTGAGGCGGGGACCTTGATAATCTTGGTTCCACTGGGTGGAAGCTGGTGCACCTCCTAAGAGATGTTTTGTTGAGTCATCAGACTAGTAGCAACAGGTGGCGATATGGGGTTTGAGTCATGGGTAGCCAATGGGTTCTCATGTCTCGGTGGGTGAGCAAATTAGCTGGGGTCCCAAGATTTACACAAGTTTTACACCAAGTGGCACCCAGTGTGTTTTGTATGGGTTGTTTTGGGGAGGGAACTAACTCAAGGCTAAAAAAGTCATATAGATGAGACCAAATTAGAAATGGCAATGTCACCACTCCATGGAAAAGACATTATGGAACTAGAGAGAGTGCAGAGAAGAGCCACCAAATTAATAAAGGGGATGGACAATCTAAATTATGAGGAGAGGCTAGCTAAATTAGATTTATCTACATTAGAAAAGAGGCGTCTAAGAGGGGATATGATAACTATATACAAATATATTCGGGGACAGTACAAGGATCTTTCAAAATAACTATTCGTCCCAAGGGCAGTACAAAGGACTCAGGGGCATCCCTTAAGGTTGGAGGAAAGGAAATTTCACCAGCAACAAAGGAAAGGGTTCTTTACAGTAAGGGCAGTTACAATGTGGAATTCATTACCCATGGAGACTGTGATGGCAGATACAATAGATTTGTTCAAAAAAAGGTTGGACATCTTTTTAGAAAGGAAAGGTATACAGGGATATACCAAATAAGTATTCGTGGGAAGGATGTTGATCCAGGGATTAATCCGATAGCCAATTCTTGGAGTCAGGAAGGAATTTATTTTTGCCCTTATGAGATATCATTGGATGACATGACACTGGGGTTTTGTGTTTGCCTTCCTTTGGATAAATAAGGAAGTATAGATATAGGATAAAGTATCTGTTGTCTAAATTTAGCATAGGTTGAACTTGATGGACGTACTGTAAGTCTTTTTTCAACCTCATCTACTATGTAACTATGTAACTACTATGTAACTATGTAACTATATCAATGATTGGCCAGGCATTGATGTGTACAGAATTCTGGAGACTTAATATAAACTATTATGTTCCTGGAAGATATGGAGATTGTGACTGGTAATTTGACCCTTTCTTTAATACGTTTCCTTATATACTCAGTCTCAGCTGAAACAAGCTGCGTTGAGAGGTGACCTCTCCAGCTACCCTCGTAGATAATAGCTGAAAGAAATTGCAGTGATTGCCTTGTAATGAGCCCCAGCTACCGACCTAATGGAGAAATTAACCAACGCTCATATGGTTGTTGTCAAGGTCAGAGGGTCGTGGGAATTATGTAGCACATTCACTGGTAGGGTTTCTGAAACATGTAACAATCACAGCTACAGAAAAAGATTGTCTGTCCCAGCGCCTTGTTCCTAGAAGTCTGATTTGTATAGGTGTTACAAGAATGCGTGCACATTTGTTTGTGTATATGCCTGTATATTTGATTGCTAGTATTGTTATTATGTTGGTGTATACCTCTTATTATGTCTGACTGCGTGGGCGGATCTGTTTGTGTGTGAGTACTGTAGCATCTTTGCAGGTTGGTGCCTCGCTCATAGTGAGCAGAACACACTGTGGATGTGCAGAGGTGTGTGTGTATAACTAGAGTACATGGGAAAACGCATGCACAAATACGTCAATAATGATCTTTTCTACCACCTCTGGAAACAGACCTTCTCCAGCCTTGAATGTGCAGCTACTTTATTTGGCAAGTGGCAAGCAAAGATTTGTAGGGGTTTGTGTTTCAAGGCAATTTGGGGGGAAAACCAGGACGTTTTGATCCTGCACCTATGTATCAAAGCATGTAGCCCCAGCTTGCACCTTGGAGTATGCAACTAGGGGGGAGTTGGGAAGGGGCACAGATTATAGGGGCAGAACCACAAAGCGCCGTTAGTTACTTAAAGCAGCAATCCTAGCTACCGGTTTTTTTTAATTATTTTTTCCCCCTTTTATTATGTGCAGTAACACAAACCACACAATGATAAGTATTTAGCTAAATTGCCGATCGATTGGCGAAGATTTGGCTTGGGGGTTCACTAAATGGCAGTGCAGTAAAAGAGGACCAAAGATGCAGAGTTCTGTGTTGAAGATCGTGTGACAAGGCAGTCACTAGATACAATTGGTGCATTGCAAGAGCGAGGGCAGGGCTCAAAAAGGGGTGTGCCAAATAATGTTTCAGAAGAGGAAGGGGATGTGACTTTGTATATGGTTGCTATAGAAACATAACATGCTTGTTACATAATAATACATTTGAAAATGTCATTCAGAGTTGTTTTTTTTATTTTTTTTAAATGCTGCAAGTATTTTCTCATAGTATAGAACTGATTTATTTAAAAAAAAAGACACACAAAAGATATTGCTTTGTCTGCAGGCAGCTTTAATGAGATGTTCACTTCAATTCTAACAGGGGATCTTCAAAGCTCCGTAACGAGACGTACAATGCTAAGAATGCTGCTGTTACCTTTAACAGTTGTTAGTGCTAACGGTGGGCAAAAGAGGTGCGGCCCACCCCAACTCATATCCACAGCCGTCTGTTAAATTGTAGGGCTTCCTATAAGGGGCAGTCATGATTACATCTGAATACTTGGCTTGGAAATTAGAAGGAACAAGAAAGTATTTATTCCAGGTGCTGGGAGCACAGGGCCCTGCAGCACATTGCATTGTATGTATATTTGCACTGCGCTGTGGGCTGCATTGTATGTATATTTGCACTGCGCTGTGGGCTGCATTGTATGTATATTTGCACTGCGCTGTGGGCTGCATTGTATGTATATTTGCACTGCGCTGTGGGCTGCATTGTATGTATATTTGCACTGCGCTGTGGGCTGCATTGTATGTATATTTGCACTGCGCTGTGGGCTGCATTGTATGTATATTTGCACTGCGCTGTGGGCTGCATTGTATGTATATTTGCACGGTGCTGCGGGCTGCATTGTATGTATATTTGCACTGCGCTGTGGGCTGCATTGTATGTATATTTGCACTGCGCTGCGGGCTGCATTGTATGTATATTTGCACTGCGCTGTGGGCTGCATTGTATGTATATTTGCCCTGCGCTGTGGGCTGCATTGTATGTATATTTGCCCTGCGCTGTGGGCTGCATTGTATGTATATTTGCACTGCGCTGTGGGCTGCATTGTATGTATATTTGCACTCCGCTGTGGGCTGCATTGTATGTATATTTGCACTCCGCTGTGGGCTGCATTGTATGTATATTTGCACTGCGCTGTGGGCTGCATTGTATGTATATTTGCACTGCGCTGTGGGCTGCATTGTATGTATATTTGCACTGCGCTGCGGGCTGCATTGTATGTATATTTGCACTGCGCTGCGGGCAGCATTGTATGTATATTTGCACTGCGCTGCGGGCTGCATTGTATGTATATTTGCACTGCGCTGCGAGCTGCATTGTATGTATATTTGCACTGCGCTGCGGGCTGCATTGTATGTATATTTGCACTGCGCTGTGGGCTGCATTGTATGTATATTTGCACTGCGCTGTGGGCTGCATTGTATGTATATTTGCACTGCGCGGTGGGCTGCTTTGTGTGTATATTTGCGCTGCGCTGTGGGCTGCATTGTATGTATATTTGCACTGCGCTGCGGGCTGCATTGTATGTATATTTGCACTGCGCTGCGAGCTGCATTGTATGTATATTTGCACTGCGCTGTGGGCTGCATTGTATGTATATTTGCACTGCGCTGTGGGCTGCATTGTATGTATATATGCACTGCGCTGCGGGCTGCATTGTATGTATATTTGCACTGCGCTGCGGGCAGCATTGTATGTATATTTGCACTGCGCTGCGGGCTGCATTGTATGTATATTTGCACTGCGCTGCGAGCTGCATTGTATGTATATTTGCACTACGCTGTGGGCTGCATTGTATGTATATTTGCACTGCGCTGTGGGCTGCATTGTATGTATATTTGCACTGCGCTGTGGGCTGCATTGTATGTATATTTGCACTGCGCGGTGGGCTGCTTTGTGTGTATATTTGCGCTGCGCTGTGGGCTGCATTGTATGTATATTTGCACTGCGCTGCGGGCTGCATTGTATGTATATTTGCACTGCGCTGCGAGCTGCATTGTATGTATATTTGCACTGCGCTGTGGGCTGCATTGTATGTATATTTGCACTGCGCTGTGGGCTGCATTGTATGTATATTTGCACTCCGCTGTGGGCTGCATTGTATGTATATTTGCACTCCGCTGTGGGCTGCATTGTTTGTATATTTGCACTGCGCTGTGGGCTGCATTGTATGTATATTTGCACTGCGCTGTGGGCTGCATTGTATGTATATTTGCACTGCGCTGTGGGCTGCATTGTATGTATATTTGCACTGCGCTGCGGGCTGCATTGTATGTATATTTGCACTGCGCTGCAGGCAGCATTGTATGTATATTTGCACTGCGCTGCGGGCTGCATTGTATGTATATTTGCACTGCGCTGCGAGCTGCATTGTATGTATATTTGCACTGCGCTGTGGGCTGCATTGTATGTATATTTGCACTGCGCTGTGGGCTGCATTGTATGTATATTTGCACTGCGCTGTGGGCTGCATTGTATGTATATTTGCACTGCGCGGTGGGCTGCTTTGTGTGTATATTTGCGCTGCGCTGTGGGCTGCATTGTATGTATATTTGCACTGCGCTGCGGGCTGCATTGTATGTATATTTGCACTGCGCTGCGAGCTGCATTGTATGTATATTTGCACTGCGCTGTGGGCTGCATTGTATGTATATTTGCACTGCGCGGTGGGCTGCTTTGTGTGTATATTTGCGCTGCGCTGTGGGCTGCATTGTATGTATATTTGCACTGCGCTGTGGGCTGCATCGTGTGTATATTTGCGCTGCGCTGTGGGCTGCATTGGAGCAATATGGAGCAGTATAGAAGCGGTGGTTAAATTTCTCTATTTAAAAATGATCAAATAACACCACAAAAAGATATGCCCTTTAGTGATTCTTAATAATAATGCCAAGATAATGTTATTTGTATTGGAAGCATTCATTATAAAATCCGGGTTTCTTCTTAGATAAGACAAAATGCCAACACAGCGTGATTCACAGATGTGACATTTTACCGGCTTGTTCATTTATTACATTTGTTGGTTTCCCGTTGGGCACCTAAAGGTATTTTTCAACATTGCTGTCACTTAGCAAACAGACAAATCAGTACAGGAAGGAATGCAGATCAGCGTGCATGTGCAGACGTGGGCACTGGTGTTCAGAGGCGTGCAAAGGCGAGCACAGCTGTTCAGAGCCGTGCAAAGGCGTGCAATTGTACTTACCCAATATTTTCACGAAATTGATGATAATGTTGCAATTATGGGGAAATATTCACAAAAACTACAATTGCTCTAAAATGGGCAAATTTCCCCAATTATGCGCAATTTCACAATTTTCCACCAGATTTTCACTTTCATTTACCTTATTTGCAAACTCACATAAGCTTGAATATGTTGATCACATAACCTAGCCATTATATTTCACACAAAAAAACAAACAAAAAAACATCCAATTTCAGCAGATTTGTGAACTTGTGCAAACTTTTTGCACATCCTTAGGTGTGTACATGTAAGCAGGGTGTGGAACAAGGGAATATGGACGGGTTAAACCCTTCTCGCTGCCTGAGGGAAACCATTGCACAGACCACACTGGCAGCATGAAAATTGCCAATTACAAATGAGATTGACCAGTGTGAGGAATCAAATTAATTTGATTCCACAGCGCAACGGCCAGGTCACCTGAGCGGTTCGCCCAATAAGGGCGAATCAGCTCAGTGATGTCACGGCCATGCCCCAGACACACCTCCCCATCGCGTCTAGTCTGGCCACAAAACGCTCCCGCTAAAACGCGTGTGATGTCATGCGCACAGATGCGGGCTCCCGGCTCCCACGGATGAGCATCCGGCGTCAAATATGTCACACGTTTCTCCCAATTAATACAAATGTATAAGGGTTTTCAATGTCCGCACGATACTTCATTCCCGCCTCTCTTTCATTTACCTCCGATAAGGGTTATCGTGCCGCTATCCTGCACTGACTGCTGGTAAATGAGAGATTGCCGTATACAGATGTGTACAACTGCCCAATATGTATTTGCTACATTGTAAGGGTTTTTTTTCTACCGCCAAAGTCAATTCTCAAAGGGCTAATACAGTCCCCTAATTTATAAGCTTTCAGCGAAATATCACCAGTCAGGGAGAGAGACATGGTGAATGAGCCCTCTTGATAATCTCAGCATTAAGCAAATTCAGCGATTTTTAGAGAATTTCGCAAATTATCATATTAAACAAATTTGCAATTCACGTTGACTTAATGCTTGGCAAATTGCTTGCGAACTCTGACTCAGCGGTACCTCACATTCTCCATCTGTAAGTGGAATATAATTGTGATAACAGCAATAATAACTCTATTTTTTTCCTTTCCATCCTCTGCTATTTGGAGATTTTTTTTATCCAGACTGCCAAGATGCCAAATCCATTTTTGCTTAATTGCTTCGCCTGGCAGTGACACACACAATATCCTGTCTCTGCAATTAACACCCTTTTATAAGACTGTTGCAGGGTACATGCAACCACACACGCGGTTTCTCTTGATAAGGCTTATTTATTGACCCTTAAAAACATACAGCACAAAGAAACAAAATAGCTTCTCTTCAGCATACAAAAACAAAATAGCTTCTCTTCAGCAGACAAAAACAAAATAGCTTCTCTTCAGCATAGAAAACAAGGCAGCTTCTCTTCAGCATGCAGGACACAGACAGTTATCACACATGTACTTTGAAAAACAGACCTTATAGCAGTAATCTCTTCAGTATTTCAGTCCTTACTCCTGACCAGCTAGCTTGCATGTGTGTACAGCCTGGGGGTTTTAAAACACCTTGATTATGCAGCTGGGGTCAGACTAATTAAGCAGCCCTTCTCAACTGAAACGTAACCTCGTCACTGCTGCACTGCAAGCCTAAATATAGGTTTGCCAGGTATATGGCTGGTGACGTTCATTCACCCTGTCACATTCCTCCCCTGTTAGTGTGTGGCTTTGGCCACGCACGGCTGAAGCCCGATCATCCACCCCTTCTCTAGAAAAGAAGTCAGCATTTGCATTTTCTTTTCCATGCCTGTCCTGAATCTCAAATGAGAAGGGTTGGAGGTCCATATACCACCTGGTCAATCTAGCATTGGAGTCCTTCATATTATTTAACCACTTTAATGGAGCATGGTCCGTCACCAGAGTAAAATGGACTCCTGCCAGGTAATGCCTCAAAGCCTCGATTGCCCACTTTACTGCGAGGCACTCCTTCTCAATCACTGAGTAGTTTTTTTCCCTCAGGAACAATTTCCTACTCAGAAAAAGGATCGGATGTTCCACTCCCTCAAACTGTTGTGACAACACTGCCCCTTGCCCTATCTCTGATGCATCGGTTTGCACTACAAAAGGCCTGTTGAAGTCTGGGCTTCTAAGGACGGGACCCTCTGATAGACACCTTTTTATGTCATCAAAGGCTCTCTGACACTCTTTTGACCATACCACTTGTGTAGGGGCACACTTTTTTGTGAGGTCCGTTAATGGGGCTGCATCTTCCGAGTAGTTGGGGATGAACCACAGATAGTACCCTGCTAAACCCAGCAGAGAGCGTACCTGCGTTTTTGTTTGGGGGGTCGGAACTGCTTTCAGGGCAACTACCTTGTCAGCTAGTGGCCTTACTTTTCCACCTCCCACTGCATACCCTAAGTATTTGGTTTCCGCCTTACCTAAGGCACATTTCTTAGGGTTGGCTGTGAGCCCTGCCTCTCTTAGAGATTTGAGGACCGCTTTCAGCCTATTTAGATGGGCCCGTCAGTGTTTACTATAAATGACAATGTCATCTAGGTAGGCTGCGGCATAAGCCCTATGGGGTCTCAGCACTTTATCCATGAGTCTCAGAAATGTGGCTGGGGCTCCATGCAGTCCAAATGGCATTGTCACAAACTGGTGTAAACCCATGGGAGTGGCAAAGGCTGTTTTGCACTTGGACTTTTCCTCTAAAGGTATTTGCCAGTATCCTTTTGTTAAGTCCAGCGTGGATATATATTCTGCGTTACCAGGGGCGTCAATTAACTCGTCCACCCTTGGCATCGGATATGCGTAGGGGGTGTTGGTATCTTCTGCAAGTTTAAATCTCCCGCGTCACGTGGAAGCCGCACCGGATGATGTCACGGCTTCTTATTGGCCCACAGGGCGCGGGAGCTTTGAAACGTCACCATTACGTGATCCCTGCTAGCCGAGCGGTGCGGTTTCCGGCACCCCATACTTAGGTAAGTATCTCCGGAAGCAGGCCCCCCCAGAGTTTAAATGAATGGGGTTCATTCCAGAGACCTCCCTGCTTCAGCTCTACATTTAAAAAGAAAAGAAAAATTCTCCCAAAAAAAATCACTCTCTGGGATTGTCTGTTTAAACTTCAATAGGTTTTAATTCACATTTCTCAGGAATATTTTGATTATTCAGATGAAAATATAAGGTCATGCAGAACCTTCACACTGAGCCAATAACAGTGATATGTTTAATGTTTAGGAGGCATGGGCTTCACCAGGCCCCAGGCGCTTCCAGGTCATCTGCTTGCTCTAGGGGTGATCACATGACATCCAGGCCCCACATCCCCAAAATAGAATGGAGTGGGCTTCACTCTCATTGTGACCGGGTGGGCCGATCGTCAGAGTGGTCAAGCCCAATCCACCTCTAGAACAGAGGTCCCCACCTCCAATCCTCAAGGACCACTACCAGTTCAGGTTTTACGGGTACCCCTGCTAGAGCACAGGGGGTTCAGTCAAAATGATTGGGCCACCTGTGCTAATGAGAGGATAGCCTTAAATCCTGCACTGTTAGCGGTCCTTGAGGGCTGGAGGTGGGGACCTCTGATCTAGAACATTAACACGTGCCCCGGACACACAGAGGTGCATGACCTTTACTACAAATACTACATGTTTTGTTTTTTTATCTTTCACTGTTAAACTGCATCCGATTCTTCATATATGAATGGAAGAATTGGGAGGGTTATCACTTTCTTTAACTTATTCTCTCTGTGTGATTTCCTCATGCATTTTGCAAGACCTGACCTGCCCTCCGATCTCCCTCCTTCCCTTTCCTCTAGCCCTTTTCCCACCCCCTTTCCTTTCTCCTCCTCCCCCTTCCATTCCGCCTTCACCCCTTTCCTTCTCCCCTTCCTGCCTTTCCTTGTCCCCCTACCCTTCTCCCCCTTTCCTCCCCCCTTCCCTTCACCCCCTTTCCTCCCCCCCCCCTTCATCCCCTCCCCCATCCCCCCTTCCACTCAGTTCCCTGCCCACCCCTCCTCACCTCCTCCCCCCTTCCCTTCCCCCTCGCCCCTCTTCCCTTCCTCCTTCCCTCCCCCCTTTTCCCCTTACCTTCCCCCTTTCCCCTTACCTTCCCCCCTTTCCCCTTACCTTCCCCCATTTTCCCCTTTCCTTCCCCCTTTCCCCTTACCTTCCCCCCTTTCCCCTTACCTTCCCCCCTTTCCCCTTACCTTCCCCCCTTTCCCCTTATCTTCCCCCATTTTCCCCTTACCTTCCCCCATTTTCCCCTTACATTCCCCCCCTTTCCCCTTACCTTCTTCGCCCCCCTTCTGTGTTTGGCCCCCAGGGTGTATCAAACACTCCCATGTAGAAAGACACAATACATTTGCAGGAACAGATTGTTTTAAGGGTTACAAAGAGGCAATGCCATTCATTGCCAGAAGCCCCCTCTGCATTTGTAAGTAGTCTGGAAATATCCAGTTATTGGGGTTGCCTTTTTAACCCTTTTGCAGCAGGGGGAGGGGGGAGGAGGTGGCTTTGTAAGGCTTGGCAGGCCCCTCCGGCAACGAACACGTTAAACTACTGGCATGTAAATAAATGATCATCTTTTCCCCACCGTGTGTGCATACTGTATGCTGTGCTGTACATACTGTATACTGTGCTGTGTACTGTATTGTGCACAGCAAGTGCTGAAGTGCTGGACAGCAGATCTTGAAGCAAGAAGGCAACATCCTTAAAGCCACTTTTACTGTGCACCATGACCCTGGAAGTCTGGAGTAGATAAAGAAGTGGGCAGTGGAGATAAATGGTGGGACAGTGAGCTGGGAATTGGGGGCAGCTGCAGTTATGAGCAACATTTTGTAACTTCAAGGCTGACAATAGCGATGGGGCTAATGAGTTGAGGTCTGTGCCCATTAATGTTGATTTCGGAGCCTGTCAGCCCAGTTTGAGTTTTGAAATGTCTCTGTGCCCCCGGATCCTTTGCTGAAGTCATCAGTGACTAGTGTATGTAAGCACGCTGTGACGGTCACACAGACAAGGCCACCAGAACACAGAATTAGAGCGCAGGAGACAGACACATGATGTATATTTCATTTTGCCCTATTGAGGACCTGTCAGTTCCCCCCGCATTGTTTTGTCACTGTTTGACTCTTAAGGTGCTCATTAAATGGGTCAAGTAATGGTGTAGAGTGGAGGTGTTAATTGTTAATAGTTATCCTGCCTTTCTGAAGCGCTGATCCAATTGGATATCCATAGTGGGGGGAAAACCTCCCCCACCCAAATATGAACCAGGTACACAAAGTGCTTATTAGTTAAAGATTATTCATCAGCCAATTCACCTCCTCATTCAACCTGTCTGCCACATACACCAGTTATGTGACTCACGACAAACTCTGAAACCTCCATCTCTGTGCTAATCAGGTTATAGGGCAGAATTACTATTGTTCTGTTCATCTGGAAGCCAGCAATTGAAAAAAGTCACCCATTGACAAGTTGTTAACTCTTTCAGTGTCAAAAGGGCTCATACCAAACCGAGCAATCTTCCCTCACTCCCAAGTGAGCATTAGGCTAATTAGGGTAATTTGTGCAATTAATTAATATCGTACATTTAATGCGCTGTAGCTCAGCTGAAGAAATTTGTTGCAGAACCCAGTTGCCTGTAATATTTGAATACCAAGCCAAAGCATCTTCCCTGACTCTCTCCACCTGTTTATGAGGCTCTTAATTACGGTTATTTGAGAAATACATTAATGATAATTAAATACATTAAAGTCAAAGGGGGAATCGCCTGCTGAAATTATCTCTGGTGGATTGAAATAACCAAGAACTCGAAGCATTTATTTTGGGTTCAAGGGGAATATAATACAATCAAATTGTCTTTATACACTGCAGGGTGATACCCCTAGAAACCTGCAGACCCAATGATTTTCTCCTATTATGTCAGTCAAGCAAGACAATGATGTAGGAATAGGAAAACAGCATTTCCAATGCAGAAGAACGCCAACATGAAGATGTGATCCAGCTGGTGATTCTCTGCTCTCCCAAAATCAAAAGGCATGGGCATAAAACAGGGCTGCATAAAATACCCATTAGCATATTTATGGCAGGGATGTGCTGCTGCAAATAATCTCATTGTTCCTTCTACAGAGAAATTGGCCCATTCTTCATCATAATGTTAAACAACAATGCACCGCAGTTCTCTCCTGGGAATTGGCGTCTTGGTAAATTGTTTCTCCTTGAATGTTAACTCTTGCCAGTCAGGGTCCTCCCATCCCTCTCTGGTACACCCCATTATTAATACTTTATTGATTCTGTGCGGTTACTCTCCTTTTAACTGATTTCATTCTGAAGACATGGTTTTAATAGCCTATGTCCTGCTGATGTAGCGACAGCAGTTACAGAGTTAGATGATGCTCCCCATAGCCCACGTGTCCTTAATGTTTATCTGTCACTGTGTCAGCCTGAAAGAAAGGGACAGGCTAGATCATAGGTCCCTTATGTAATGTATTTGTGTAGCTATGTCACCCTAAGTGGAAAGGACAAGCTTGATGAACCATATACTTCTTATCTCTCTGTGTAACTGTGCCACCATCAGTTGGGCTGGACATTCAGTATGAATCTTTAGCATCTGAAAGGTATATCCGCCTGGGACACATTTAGCTTGGCTTGCTGGAAAATTGTGATTGGCTTTTTCCTTCAACGGCCTCCACCTATGTCCCACTGTTTGCAATTCCTACTTGGCTTGAAATTCCATTTTCTTCTCAAAATCAGTTTTTTTCCACCGAAACAAGTTATTGAAGGCAAGTCTAGGATGTAGGGGCTGCCCATGGCAAAGCCCTATAATTAGATAGAGAAATCGAACTGTTTAATCCAGGGGTGGCCAATTCCAGTCCTCACGGCCATCATACAGGCCAGGTGTAAGGGATATCCTTGCTTCAGCACAGGGGGGCTTAATCAGTCCTTGCTTCAGCACAGGTGGCTCAATCAGTCCCTGCTTCATCACAGGTGGCTCAATCAGTCTCTGCTTCAGCACAGGTGGCTCAACCAGTCCTTGCTTCAGCACAGATGGCTCAGTCTCTGCTTCAGCATGGGGGGCTCAATCAGTGGCTCAGTCTTTGACTGAGACACTGATTGAGCCCCCTATGCTGCAGCAGGGATATCCCTACAACCTGGCCTGTATGATGGCCCTTGAGGACTGGAGTTGGCCACCCCGGCTTTAGATTGTAAGCTCTCCGGGGCAGGGATTTCCTTTCATATTGTCTGATTTTGTTTGTTGCGCATATGGTATTACAATTCCCTGTACTGTATTGTCTCTTTGTACAGCCCCGAGTACACGGTGGGCGCTCTATAAATAAAGATATACAAACATACACAATACTACACCTGCCCTTTGATTGGATGTTCTAATAATTCATTGGAATCAAGCAAACTCCGTCATTAACCCCTTCACCGCTGGGGGAAAAAGCAGCGAATCGTCTTTCTCAAGGGGACACTCACAAGATTAACATAAAGGCCATATTTACTAAACGGTGCTTTGCCCTGTCAGGAATAGCCTTCACATGAATAAGCAGTAATAGTGTCTTCCATAGTTGGACCACGAAAGTGTTTCATGACACAGCACCGTGTCCAGGGCCTTGACCCATGGAATATACAGGGAAACCGGCTGAACGATAGCCGCCGCTTACATTAAACAGGTTGTTACAAGAAAAGTGCAATGTCAACAAGGGGTTAATCCACAAAAATCCAACATAACAAGACTGACATTGATGATATTAATTATATATATTTATTCACTTCTTATCTGGTTAACGAAAGAATGGGGGTGGATGTACCATGTAGCATAATGAGCTTTATTACTGCAGATCTGACTTCCCTCCAGGTATTATCTTATCCCTAAACCCTGCAGCAATTTCAAACCTTCCCCACTGCAAATCCAGCTGCTCAGACGATAACTACTAAATACAAGCAACACTTGTGGTGCATTCGCGTGTCTCTGACAGGTCTGCGGCCCCGCCTTTCTCCATTATCTCTTAGCAAACGGTGCTTCCGCTGCAGCAAAGGATTCTGGGTAATGATATGCAAATGAGCACAGGGTGTCACTCTTTACTTCTCATCCATTTTAACATGGATCCCTATGAGTTTATGCCTGCCGCATTACACAGTGTTTCAGCACAGCCTAAGTTAAAAAAGTGCAAAGCCAGTCACTCTACTCACAGACAGCTCTGAGGTGGGTTTCTGGTTTTGCAAGGTGAAGCTGGTACATGGGGATAACCAGACATTAATTACAAACAGTGTTTGTGACCCCTGTAAGTACTATTAATATCCAGGAATGCATTGCACCTCCCAAATACACAAGGGGGCACAAGAGAGGTGGAGGAGGTTTAGCAATAGATTGATAGTTAGTTGCAATAATTAACCCTTTCAGTCAAGAGAGCCACATATATATGGTGGCATTTACCCATTATAAATCCACACTGTTAAAGTGTCACAGGTGACTCTCTCATCGGGCTCCCTGGTGGGGTAATCGTCTGGCAAACTGGCATTTAAATGAGTGTCACTTGTGCTGTGAGCCGGGTGACTGGGAATAAGCGGTGTGACATACTCATAGCTTTGTGAGAGTCGTGCGTTGTGTGCCTTTGTAAAGCGGACCATGTTTCTATGGTAATTAATATTAGTCATATAGTCGTCGGCATGTGTTAATAGGGCTAATGCTAAGCTATTATTTTTTCATTTCATGAATTCATTGCTGGAAGAAAGGGACAAGTTGACATAATTTGAAACTGTTGTTTTTCATTCATGTATAGAGCAGATACAAAGGGCAAGATCCACTCAGCTCTGGTAACGCAGGGCTCATAAGGTCATGTTATCTCCAACATGGGCAGAGAGAGGAGAGGAGAGAGAGGCGAGAGAGAGGAGAGGAGAGAGAGAGAGGAGAGATAGGAGAGAGAGGAGAGGAGAGAGAGGAGAGGAGAGAGAGGAGAGGAGAGGAGAGAGAGGAGAGGAGAGAGAGGAGAGAGAGGAGAGGAGAGAGAGGAGACGAGAGAGAGAGGAGAGGAGAGGAGAGAGGAGAGGAGACGAGACGAGAGAGAGGAGATGGGAGAGAGGAGACAAGAGAGAGGCGGAAGAGGATAGGAGAGAGAGGACAGAGACAATAGGAGAGAAGAGAGAATAGGAGAGAGAGGAGAGAGAGGAGAGAGAGATGAGAGAGAGGAGAAGAGAGAGAGGAGAAGAGAGAGAGGAGAAGAGAGAGAGGAGACGAGAGAGAGGAGAGGAGAGACACGAGACGAGAGACGAGAGACGAGAGACGAGAGAGAGGAGAGGGGTGAGAAGGGGGGAAGGTGAGAGAGAAGAGAGAGAGAGGCAAGAGTGGAGAGCGTGAGAGAGACAGAGACACCTATGAACAAATCTCTCTCGCCAAACCCATATTTCAGATCAAATTGTGCCTTTTATGTTCACACATATTACACTATATGTTTTTTCCTTTCTCCTTGTTTCCGCATACTGTACCATCCCGATCCATTACCTGCGCCCAACGGAACCTACCCCCAGCAATTTCTACACAGGGGTTTTTTCGAGTAAGGCTAAGGCCCCGGTACCTCCGCTGCAACGCGCGCCCGTGAGATTGGCGGCACGTGCAGCCGATTCCCTGGTCTGCAGCTCACTGCAGGCAGAGAGACCGGGGGAGGGGGGGGGCGTGGCGGGGGAGTGACGGGGGCACGGCCATGACATCACCCGGCAGGTTCGCCCTCATTGGCTGAACAGCCGGGGGGCGTGCCATATCGCTCGACGCGAGTCCTGCTCTCAATTCTATTGAGAACAGGAGCAGCTCTCGCCCCAGCGCTGCGGCCCCCCCTCGCAGCGGGCCCGGCGCCATTGAGGGGAGGGCTCTTGTCCCCTCAGGGTCCGCCACAGCGGGCGCTGTAGTAGGCAGCGGGGTCAAGGCCTATTGCAGGTTTTGTAGGCTGCAGGGCATTGCACCAATTAAGAGACATCTATATATTTGGACACTTTACCACGAGTTTTTGGTTATTATCACTGTTTGACCAATTAGTGTTCCCTATAGAGGTATAATATAGTGTTAGCGCTTGTGTATGCTATTTCTCCCACATCCGTGTATAGCTGTGCTGCATTTCAATGTAGAGGAGCAAATTCGTCTTAAATAAGAGGGGGGGAGGCTCATGGTCCCCAATTTAAAATGGTGTGAGATATTCCCCACAAACAAATCAGAAGGGGATCTATTTTACACCAGTGGCAGTTATGTTAACCACTTACAAGGTGATCTGAAGGTCAATCCAAAAACCATCACCCGTCCACCTCTGACCCCTCTCTTGTATTGTAGCTGTTCTGTGCGCAAGGTGAGGGGTTTGCCACACTCTGCATACAGTGAGTATACACTAACATACATACTGTTCTGTACTCCCTCAGTGTATACACGGAGGGCTTCCCTGGTCATACACATGTCAAGGCCATGTACGAGGACTTTAGCAGGGAAGTCTAGTCTTTGAAGTGGGTTGGTAATAGAGGGTATGGAGCCCCACTGTTTTTCTTTTGTAACCCCAGAGTACCACTGCTTTTAATTATACCTGTACAGTTCTAATTTCTTGTGAAAAGGGGGGATTCTTTCCTTTTTAAAAAAAAAAAAAAAAAGCTTTTTTATATATGTTGACTGTATATCTCTGTCATTACTGGGAGGAATTTATATAAATATTCCTATTCATATAACTCCAATGCTCACTGTGTTTCACTGTCCGACTATATTACATGGTGGCTTATCATCATGCAGTTCACAGTGTGTCTAATGCCCAGTATCACTTGTATTGCTGTTAATCTGTTACGGCTATCAGCAAACGGGCTACTAAGTGTTTCCAGGTAGTGAGACTTGGACTAATATTACATTTCTTAACAGAATTTGTTTGTTAGTATTGGGGATCTCCTACCGTAATTCTACTTCAGATAACACATGTATAATCTGATCCTAAGAATACAGAGGGAGTTGGCAGGGCCTTGCAGAGTTTCCCAGCGGCTAACGAAAAGCTTGTGTAGTGATCGAAACAGATTGACAGATTGGTAGAATTACAAATTTAAAAAAAATGCCTAAACAATTTTACCCACGCACCCACTTACCAAAAGGTTGAAGGAGCGGCTGGGTAAGTAAAAGACCCTGACTCGGATAACAATTACACTTTGTGTTTGAAGCAGGGGAGCCTGGTTCAGTTCCCGGTGTCGGCTCCTTGTGACCTTGGGTAAGTCACTTTATCTCCCTGTGTCTCAGGCACCAAAAACATAGATTGTAAGCTCAGGGGCTGTCCGTTTACAATGCTGCTTATATTATAATTGTGAAGCACTTTGAGTCCCATTGGGAGAAAAGCGCAATATAACATACAAGTTATTATTATATTATTTATTGGAGTAGGGGTTATGATACCTTTTATTGGACCAGCAAGTAGTTAATATGTTACAAGCTTTCCCACCTCTCAGGGTCCTTCACCCGGTATGGAAGAAATACAGAAACACAATACTATATGCAGTGTTTGTAAGAGGGATATCTGGTAGATTTATATTGCACTGTGTGAGTTCACCTGAAAGTTCACAGAGAGCAGTGTTACCTCCCAGCGACCTGCCCCCAATCGATAATGAAGAAGGTAAAGTTAATTGGATTTCTGTGGCAGTAAAACTAAACAGCATCGTTCATCCTTGTCAAGAACCTTTTCTGCACCTGTTATCTTGTATTGTAATACATTCTACTGACAGCAAACACTTTACAACATGAAATATAAACATTGCTAATTTAAGGGACCTAGACATGAATGCAAACAATGGGAGATGGGAATGCTTGACCCAAAAAGCTTACAATCTATTTAGTATAGGGCAGGGGTGGCTAACTCAAGTCCTCAAGGGCTGCCAACAGGTTAGGTTTTAAGGATACCCCTGCTTCAGCACAGGTGGCTCAATCAGTAGCCAAGTCTTCACATTAACCACCTGTGCTGAAGCAGAGATATAAAACCTGATATGTTGGTGACCCTTGAGGACTGGAGCTGGTCACTCCTGCTATAGAGGAAGACAGTCGCCAGTATGGTTGTACGTTAGCTGAGAAAATGAGGTGCATTAGTGCAATGGTAAGTGAGCAATAGTGAAAAGGAAGAAAACTACTAGTGTCACTGAAAAGTCTCAAAGTTATTTCTTTCAATAAAATACCCAACCAATAGTCCACATCAGGACCTGGTATTTAACACCTAACTGAGACAGTTATGAACCCTGAGAATTGTTTTAGGGGACACCCTTAAGTCCTCACTGTGTTCAGGAAGGGAGAGATCCTGGTGTTAGAGAATCGCCATGGAGTCACACACACAAGCTAAGACCTTTCCATGCTAGAGGCCACGAGTGACATGGTCCTCAAATGAAACCAATGTCAGGTAGATGCTACACTGTACATAGTCAGAACCACCATGCCCCAGCACTGAAAGGGAAACATAACATCACTTGTTAAGTAATTGGCCCATAAATACACACAGTTTATTTATTGTGCAATGGGGCGTAAACATTTTTCCTGAAGGAGGATCATGTGACTATCAGCGGAACCTGGTTCAATTCCTGGTGTCAGCTCTTAGTGACTTCGGGTAATTCACTTTATCTCCCTGTGCCTCAGGAACCAGAAACATAGAGTGTAAGCTCATCTGGGCAGGGGCAGTGTCTGTAACATTCCTACGTGCTGCGTACGCGCGCTGTACTGCAATTGTGACGAGCTGACTCCCATTGGAAGAAAAACACTAAATGAAATAAAGTTATTATTATTAGAGAAGAATCAGTTTCTCTCTCTCTTTGTTTCTTGTTATAACATCGTGTAGTCTCTGTGTGTGGCAATACAGCTATAGGAAGGTTCTTTGGAACTGTGGAATACAACAAAGCACTGATTCCATTGCAGCCGACAGTGTTAAGTAATGCAATGCTATCAGTTCAGCTGAGTTGTTGACAAGGAAGAGAGAGCAACATTCATCCCATCTGTTGTGTGGTCCTCCAATTCTTCCTTCTCTGCGCGTATCACACCACTGCAATGCCAGATCCCGCAAAGATGTGCCGTATTTATTCCCACTGTTACAGATGGGCTCCAGTGACTCAACACTCTTTTATTGTAACTGTTTGGGATCTACAGATCCTCTCGCATACAACATACACTTTCCATGGTGCTAAAACTCTTCAGTCAGACGCTGTCAAGCAAAACAAGTTGTGCAAACTCTGAGCAGGCACCAGTTATCAAACCAGGCTCCTCGACTTCAGTGCCCAGCATGTGATGCACACAAAGCATTGTTCTCTTAGTTCTGACATCTAAGTACCAACTTAGCAGTTGGTAAGGTAGTTGGTTGGTATCTTGGTATGCAACAGGCTGGTCTGTCTCATGTGCCAGATGGTGTCACCTGTTACCTAATCAACCACTCAAACTCGCACATTTTCACCATCAACTTTTTACAAGTGGGGACAAACCTCTGCCATGAAATCTGGGGACCTGTAAGGATGGCGCCACCAAGAGTTGGAGAACTTACAAGCCAACTAGAGCAGAGGTTCCCAGCTCCAGACCTCAAGGACTTCTAACAGGTTGTAAGGCAATCCTCTCATAAGCACAGGTGGCCCAATCATTCTCACTGAACCAACTGGGCTCAAGCAGGGGTATCCTTAAAACTCATTGGAGTTGGTAACCTCTGTGTAGAGCCACATCAACTCTATCAAAGCATATTGAATAGGGACCAATGAATCTTAATCGTGTTGGAGTATTTTTCCACTTGTCCTTGTTTCATATATATATGTGTGTGTGTGTGTGTGTGTGTGTGTGTGTGTGTGTGTGTGTGTGTGTGTGTGTGTGTGTGTGTGTGTGTGTGTGTGTGTGTGTGTGTGTGTGTGTGTATATGTGCGTGTGTGTGTATGTGTGTATGTATGTGTGTATGTATTATATATTTTAAACGAGTTTTTAAAACTACAATGCTCTGAAAAGGACCCCCGTGCTCTCGAAAACACACATACATAAAAACATCTATGTATCATTTTTAAGAAAGGCCAATAAAATATATGACAACATGTCAAGAATCCAATTTTCTCCTGGACTAATACAGCGACAAAAAGTCTATATTAATATTGGTAGCCATGGCAACAAGACAAGACATAATTATAGTCAGGTGGAGGAATTTGCTTAACTCCTTAGTTACTGTGTTAGGAAACTGAGCCTCCCAACAGGGAAGGGGTTAATAGATTGTGTCTGTCCCAGTGTTCTGCTATCTGCAATATATTTTATGAAGTACTGTTTGAAGCTTTGGAATAGCGGTAGGTAGCTGTTGTAACTCAGAGTTTTACACTCGTAAATATAACATAGGAACAGAATATTTTCCCTGCACAAAACATTGTGTGTTTGTTACATACAGAACGACCCAATTCATAATAAGTGTTTTTACGGCCCTCTGGGATACAAAGTAACCATACTGTCACATTTTCACACCTTACACAATGCTTCTTTTTATCTGCAAACTTACATTTTCTCTTCATTTTTTCAAGATAAAGGGAATTATTTGAAAGAGTCTCTCTTTCAAGCATATATACATTTTTTTTGTTTCTAAAATTAGGGTCCTATAGTTCTGCCCTATTATTTAACAGGTCTAGGATTTCTCAGAATCAGGCACACTGCAACTTCTTGGTTTATAATAATGATATTAAACACCGATTTTTAACCCACTTATTATAACAATTAACTTTTTCTCTGTGGAGCCTCAGCTATTAACTTTTATGAAAGCTTGCTGGAATGACATCATTGTAGGATGTAAGCATCACAGGGGTATTGATAAATTACCTCCAGCGTTGATATAAAAGGTCATATATTTATATATAGTTTCCTATTGATTCCTACAACAACAAAAATCAATATAGTATTATATCAACTTTAACAACATTGTATGGCTTGTTTCATTCTGCATTAACACAGGGATATAGAGGCCCATATAAAAATGCAAAGGCGTGTATAAGAAAGATAAAGAGTAAAAAGTGAATTTGGACGCGACTGCTTTCTTTATATGGGCCCTGGATATTAACTCCATTTCATAATATCCGGAGTAACGCAGAATGACCCGCGCCAAACTATTAATAGAAGGATTGATGTCTCCGGTTTCTCATCTTGAGATAAAATTATAAGCAGGTTGAAACATTGATCTTTGCTGTGAGTGAGATTAGGAAGATTTCCTAGGCACACCGTCTGCAAATCAAGGGAACAAAGGTTTCGTGAAACAGAATACCGGGCAGTGGGGACATATCATTAACCCCACTCAGCACCAAAGGTCCAGAAACGAATTGCAGCGATGCTGGACATAGGATTTGCAGGTTAAACGATTCACTTTATGGAGCTGGGATGGGTTCTATAGATTATTACTAAAGATGGACGAATCTGCCCAAAATCAGTTACCTGGATTTTTGCTGATGTTACCTCCCCCAGCCCTCCCTTCCCTCCTCCCCCCCCCCCCCCCCCCCCCCCCCCCCCACCCCGCACCACCAACATCTGTTTTGCGATGTAAAATCTGCAAACGAATTTGGTCGGTTTCAATCTGCGCGGATTCATCAAAATCCGCCATTGGCTACGACCCTTGGATGGATTTGTCGAATCCAATCCGTGAATTCAGCGATCCATTAAACGGAATCCGCAAATTGGATTCTACAAACCCGCCCCCGGGCTGCGGAATTCGCGGAGTGGATTGGTATAAATAATTAAAAATCCGCCAAATCCAAATCACCTTTTTGAGACGAAACCACTCAAATCCGCAGACCAAAGGAACCGTCCGATGCGCTGCGGGACCAAATTGACCCAAAACAGAGTCGGGGTCCGGCCGCGAGATCACCGGTAGCCGGACCGGCCAGAGGTCGAGCCCAACTTGCAGTGCTGACCGCTAGGCCCCCGCATCCACTGGACCCGGCCTGATCATCCACGAGGTAAGTCTTTTTTTATATGTATTGTGGGGTGGGCTTTTTTAAAATATGTATTGGGGAGGTGGGGGTCTTTTTAATATATATTGGGGTTGGGGTCTTTTTAATATGTATTGGGGTCTTTTTTTATAAGTATTGGTGGGGGGGGGGTCTTTTTTATATCTTTTTGGGGTTGGGGGTCTTTTTTATATGTATTGGGGGGTTGGAGGTCTTTTTTGTATATGTATTTGGGGTTGGGGGTCTTTTTTATATGTATTGGGGGTCTTTTTTATATGTATTGGGGGAGTGGGGGTCTTTTTAATATTTATTGGGGGAGTGGGGGTCTTTTTAATATGTATTGGGGGAGTGGGGGTCTTTTTAATATGTATTGGGGGATGGGCGTCTTTAAATTGCATTGAGAGTAAGGGTGTATTTTGTAATATGTATTTAGGTGGGTGCGGTTTTTTGGCATGTATTTTGTGGGGGGGATTGAGTGAGAGTGGAGTAATTGATGGAAGGTGGGGGCGAGTGAGAGGAGAGAGAGGGGGGGAGTGAGTGAGGAAAAGCGGGGAGTAAGAGTGAGACGGAGGGGAGAGAAATACATGGGAAGAGGGTGGGAAATAGAGGGGCTTGTGAGGTGTGAAATGGGGGTCTCGCAACACCGCTGAGGGGGTAATAGCGGTAATAAGAAACTATCCGCCAGGCAGACCAGCACCTCAGCGGTGTTTTCAGTTTTGATGTTGCTCAGTTTTTTACATGGATTAAGGTTTTACAAATCTGCATAAACCCTGAACAGTTCATTTGCATAATATTTATATGGCTGCAGTGCTGCATCACAATGTGTAGGTACTGGGGGTGTGAGAGTACTGAGGGTTTGAGGGTACTGGGTGTGTGAGAGTACTGGGTGTGTGAGAGTACTGGGTGTGTGAGAGTACTGGGGGTGTGAGGGTACTGGGTGTGTGAGAGTACTGGGTGTGTGAGAGTACTGGGTGTGTGAGAGTACTGGGTGTGTGAGAGGGAATAGGGGGTGTGAGGGTATAGGGAGTGTGAGGGGACAGGGGGTGTGAGGGGACAGGGGGTGTGAGGGGACAGGGGGTGTGAGGCTACTGGAGGTGTGAGGGTACTGGGGGGTTCAAGTACTGGGGGTGTGAGAGTACTGAGGGTTTGGGGGTACTGGGTGTGTGAGAGTACTGGGTGTGTGAGAGTACTGGGTGTGTGAGAGTACTGAGTGTGTGAGAGTACTGGGTGTGTGAAAGTACTGGGTGTGTGAGGGTACTGGGTGTGTGAAAGTACTGGGGGTGTGAGGGTACTGAGTGCGTGAGAGTACTGGGTGTGTGAGAGTACTGGGTGTGTGAAGGTACTGGGTGTGTGAAAGTACTGGGGGTGTGAGGGTACTGGGTGTGTGAGAGTACTGGGTGTGTGAGAGTACTGGGTGTGTGAGAGTACTGGGTGTGTGAGAGTACTGGGTGTGTGAGAGTACTGGGAGTTTGAGGGTACAGGGGGTGTGAGGGTACAGGGAATGTGAGGGGACAGGGGGTGTGAGGGGACAGGGGGTGTGAGGCTACTGGAGGTGTGAGGGTACTGGGGGTGTGGGGGTACTGGGGGGTTCAAGTACTGGGGGTGTGAGAGTACTGGGGGTGTGGGGGTTCTGGAGGAGTGAGAGTACTGGAGGTGTGAGGGGACAGGGGGTGTGAGGGTACTGGGAGGTGAGAGGGTACTGGAGGTGTGGGGGTACTGGGGGGGTGAGGGAACTGGGGGTTTGGGTGTACTTGAGGTGTGGGGGTTCTGGAGGTGTGGGGGTGCTGGAGGTGTGGGGGTACTGGGGTGTCTGGGTACTGGAGGTGTGAGGATACTGGGGGTGTGAGGGTTCTGGGGGTGTGAGTACTTGGGGTGAGACTACAGGGGGTGTGAGAGTACTGGAAGTGTGAGAGTACTGGGGGTGTGGGGGTACTGGAGGTGTGGGGGTACTGGAGATGTGGGGGTACTGGGGGTGTGAGAGTACTGGGGGTGTGGGGGTACTGGAAGTGTGAGAGTACTGGGGGTGTGGGGGTACTGGAGGTGTGGGGGTACTGGAGGTGTGGGGGTACTGGGGGTGTGAGAGTACTGGGGGTGTGGGGGTACTGGAAGTGTGAGAGTACTGGGGGTGTGGGGGTACTGGAGGTGTGGGGGTACTGGGGGTGTGAGAGTACTGGGGGTGTGGGGGTACAGGGGGTATGAGAGTACTGGGGTTGTGGGGGTACTTGTTTTTTTCTTGTTACAAACTTACCATTCCACTGTTTTTTAAAGGAACAGGGACTGTTTCTAGTAAAAACCCTATTTCCTGCGATTGTACAGAATAACTATTGCTTCAAACTTTTTTAAAATACAGCCAGAGAGCTTTGTCCCCGTGTTTAACCCTTTTGTGGCCAGAGAGTTCCACGACACATTCATTGAGCACAGTACAACTGCTTTCATACGCAGCGGGCACACAGCAGCATGGGAATACTGGTAATAAACGCAAAGCACATTGATAAACAGATTCTGCGGCTTCTCTGTCATTTATTGAATATATCCTGTTGCACCCGTCAACTGAATATCAGTCAAAGTATTAATTACAATGTCATTTGATGAGCGCAGATTAAATGGCAAAAACACTTGTACAATTATTTCTTTGTCTGATTGCTTGCAGCATAAAAGGGAGCCCAGAGGGGAATTAGCAGAGGGGGGTTTTGGCCAATTTTAATCCCTGCGTTTATTCGAGTAAACGGCTGGTTAATGAATCAGGGGGGCGCTGCAGTCAGCTGGCTTTTTATATCAAGTATTCCCTCTTACTGACAAACACTAAAAATACCCTTATAATTTATCACCCAGCAATCACTTAATCTCCATCCTCTCTGAGCTGAAGCTGCGGTCCTGATTAGCAACATGTGCAGGATTTGAAACAAACTAAAGGAGTTCTGACGTCTGATATCTTTCGTTGCAAAGCAACGTCCGCGCTGAACAGGGTCGGCGACAGGCAAAGGAGCAATCACGCAATATCCCACGGGTGTTTTTTAATATAAATCAGTGCTGTAGTATTAGATACTTGCTACATTTTTTGTTATTCAACTCAATGCCATTTTTAATGACTTTTAATACACTGAGCATCCTTTGATTTCTATAGCAGGCTTTATCCCACCTCGCCAGCAGTGCAAGATCTTTGTAACACTTCCTGTTTGTGATAATTTGTTGTCAATATCCACAGCAGTTTGAGCTGCAAACTGTAACAATATATAATGTTACCTCAGTAATATAAGAATACATTGTAGCTGCTGAGTTACACTGACTGAGGGATGAATCGAAACTGAAAGGCGGCCATTTAGTGAACCCTGGGAAGTAGGATCTTTGGTGATCGATTACATGAGAACAAATCGATTGGCCGCTTAGGTAATTCGTTTTCAATAAAGGTAATCAAAGGCTGTATATACTAAAACAAGGAAAACATTTTTTTACGGGCTACGCAACTGCCTCTTTAACTGCCACTTGGCAAATTCTAGGCTCAAAAGGTTGCGTGCTAAAATGCGGGAATACCGCCGCAAGGATTTCAAAGTTGCAGTGATCAGGGCGAAGTATTAAATCAGTTTCCAGAAATAACATTGGTGCAGCCACACCATAACCCAGATCACTGACACCAGTGATTAACTTAACGAGGAACTAACCTACGTTAACGCCTAAGTGTTAACATGCAATTGTAAAGGTCACTAGCATCAGATTTTTGAACGGAAAGGGCATTGCCTTAAGCATGATCGTTCTGTCCTCAGTGGGCTATGTCAGGCAGATAAGCTTGTCTCTTTCTTCATGCAAAACGGAGTTCTCCTTGAATTTCTGATCGCCTTTATTCACAGGTACAAACAATACGAATAGAAATTAGGAGAAGGTGAAAAGACAATACTGTGACAGGGAGAGCAGTTGGTGGAGACCACGTGCCTGTGGCTGCAAGCTTGGAAAGGAAGCACTGTAGCCAGGACACGCAGGAAACAGAGCCAGACTTTACTAAGTGCTAGGGAGGGAGGATCATATCAAAACCCCGGGTCTGGGAAGAATAGTTGCTGAGGTAACAGGCTGAATGACAATTACTGTATAGTACACTTGACATAGTATCAAAGACCATTAGGGTAAAGGTTAACAGATAGACAAGAGGAGAAAAAGCACAGAGCTGAAGGCAGAACAAGGATAGCTGTTAGTGCTAATGATATGTAAAAGCGCATTCCCCCTAACAACACATCATTAACTGTGTGGTTACGCGTTAACCTCAGGGACCTGATTTGGTAACGCTCCTCTATTAGCACAGAGTGACCCCTGGGGATCTGGACAATTGTTTTTTTTTTTTTTTAGCAAGTTGCACTCATCAGGATATTAATGGCAACTTCTACTCCTTGATAAGGCACTCTGCTAGGTGCGAATGCGTCGGAGGTATGTTATCCTCCTTTTATATGGCTGAAATAAACTTTATCTGTTATAGCCAACAGAATCTTTAGCCCAATTATTTTTGGTAGTGTGCTGTGTTTCTTGCCCTCATTGGGTGATTTTTTTCTCCTAACCTACTGTATAGAACAATGTATATGTTATATCCAAATGAAGAATTAGATGAGAACACACGGGGTTTTTGAAGGTGCATCATACCTCTGAGTTGTGATAAAGTGAACACACAGAGCTTGAAATAGCTACATTTCACAATGTAAGATATTTAGTAATTTTTCAAACTTACTATATACTGAAATGTGCAATCAGCAATAACAATTACCCCACAATATATAATACTATTAGCTGGTGCTTATGTTAACTGCGAAAATTGCATTATTTGAAGGTCTTAGAAAACTCACAGAACGTATTTAGCATTAATATTCTTCTAAAATAGACCATTTCTGAAGTTGTTCTCAGTAAGATGTGTGACTGAGATAAATAATATAATTTGTAAACTAAAAAAAATGAATGGGAAAGCACCGTTTAAATACATATTTTGAATGTCCATTCTGTTATGCTGAATGAGTGAGGATGTTGCTGGATAATGTCAGTATCCACTTCTCCCACCAAGCCTCATTCTCTAATCCACGTGGTACCCAGGCGCTGCAACTCGTAGTGAAAGGGTTAATGTATTTGTAAGAGATGACCAGCTGCACTAACAGACGTCTTGGCCGAGGAGAAGTGTCCAGCCACCAGAGCCAGAAAAGATATTTCAAGAAGCATTGACCTTCCGCTAATTCCCAATTATCCTCTCGCTGGATCACAGCTGAGCCTCAGTGTGTTGATGGAGATGTGAAGATGAGATGTTGAGATGGTTTGATGAACTCTACTGCTGAAGTCACCAGCCTGGCTCAGTCAGAGTGCCAGCTGCTTTCTGTGAATGCAATACAGCACTTATATAGATTCCCCTGCCACATTATGTCATCACTAGCCCATAGAAGCTACCATTATTATCTGTTATGTGTATGATGCCAACACATGCACCACGCAGTACCACGTGGGAACACTGTAGGACAAAAGGAGTGCATAGAAGTTAAGACAAACAGGGACAGTAGGACGGAGGTCCCCTGCTCATCACTGGAACTTAGAGCGAGGAAGCATGTGCCTGCATGTTAGGTGTGGGAGGTGCCGCTGAGAAGGCTTAACCTGTTGCTGACCATCACTGGTCCTTGGTATGATTAGAGTAGGCCTGGGCAACTCTAGTCCTCAACGGCCACCAGCAGGTCAGGTTTTCAGCATACCCCTGCTTCAGCACAGGTGGCTCAATCAGTGGCTCAGTCTTTGACTGAGCCACCTGTGCTGAAGCAGGGATATCCTGAAAACCCGATCTGTTGGTGGCCCCTTGAAGACTGGATTTGCCCGCCCCTGGATAAGAGCCTTATTGTGCAGGTATCTCTAGCAACAAAAGGCTCACACAGCATGAACATGCAGCGCCACAAGCGGAGATATTGTACCCTCTGCTACTCTCGTTAAGTCCGTGCCGGCCACGTGATGGGGATGTGGTTGCCATGGTAACGATCGATTTTAATGAGGGCTGCATTTGCTGCACATAACGGGGGCCCATTCAGACAGAGCTGCCTATTATGCCTGGAAAAGGGACGCTGGCATCTTTCTCAACAATAGGCATTCCATGAATGTCAGCGTGCTGCAATGTACAGCAGTGTTGAGTATGAGGATCACGGCAATCAACCATACACCATCTGATAGTGATCAGGGTCTCTGTACGTTTCCATTACCCAGAACTATGTACTCTGTTGCTTGGTAGTTCTAACCTGGCCAGGCCTGGTCTAACCGCCCTCTCTAACCCACAGCAGTCTCCAGGGGGAGTCCCCTCCTCACAGCTGCAGTGTTGCTGGAGGCAGAGGGGTTCCTAGAAGTGTTTCCAAATCTGGAGAAATAGGAACATGCTTTTATACTGATGGGGCCCATATCGCCTCTGCTACACCCAGCTGCACAATACCAATGCCCCACTGCAGTGTGGTATTCCCAGAGCAGCAGTGTCTGCGTGATTACCAGTATTACTGTATGGTAACACCCTGTACTGTGTGTTATTGGGCCCAAGTAATGTATTGCTCTCCTACATATGCCGGGCAATAATAAATACCCCCTGTCCCGCCAGAGGGGCAAGTTACATGTTGCTCTTTGTTGCTCTGCAAATCTATTTCCAGGTTAGCAGGTTTAATCTTCTTTCTCTCTCTCCTCTCTCTCCGTCTCTTCTCTGTCTTCTCTCTCGCCTCTCCTCCTCTCTACCTCCTCTCTCTCACTCGCCGCTCTACTGTATCTCCTCTCTCTCTTCTCTCTCTTCTCTGTCTCCCTCACCCGTCTATCTCTTCTCTCTCTCCTCACTCGCCCCTCTCATCTCTCTCTCTCTCTCTCTCTCTCTCTCTCTCTCTCTCTCTCTCTCTCTCTCTCTCTCTCTCCTCGCTCTTCTTTCTCCTCTCTCTCCTCTCTCTCCTCTCACTTCTCTCTCCTCTCACCTCTCTCTCTTCTCTCTCTCTCTCTCTCTCTCTCTCTCTCTCAATAGCCCTCTCTCTCCTCTCTCTCTCCTCCTCCTCTCTCTCTCTCACTGCCCCTCTCTCTCCTCTCTCCCTCTCACTCCTCTCTCTCCTCTCTCTCTTCTCTCTCTTCTCTTTCTCCTCTCTCTCTTCTCTCTCTCCTCTCCCTCCTCTCTCTCTTCTCTCTCTCTCCTCTCTCTTCTCTCTCTCCTCTCTCTTCTCTCTCTCCTCTCTCTCACTAGCCCCCCTCTCACCCCTCTCTCTCCTCTCTCTCTCCTCTCTCTCACTAGCCCCTCTCTCTCCTCGCTCTC
>NC_134501.1:7243402-7320902 GCF_040206685.1 Ascaphus truei
AGGAATATTTGTATCCAGTCATTCTGTTTGGACACTCGCAGAACTGGAGCCCGCTGGGAGGGCAACATTATCTCAACATTATTATTCATGTGAATGAGTCATCGTGAATGCAGCATTACTGCACACACACAAATCCCGTTTGTAAATGACGGCAGTGACAGGTGACGGCTGTCTGTGCATCTCATGTCAGCTCTGCCGTCCCGATAACAATCAAATAACATTCAGCAAATCTTTGTAAAGAGCTTAAACTATAAGAGGGAATTTCTCTGCAACATAAATAATCCTTATCTTCATATAAACTGTGTCCTGAAGCGCTTCACACACATTGCAGATAGCGTTTCCGGGGCTTCTCATTCTTTGTAATGCTTTTGTTTTCGATCTCCTTGTGTTTTTTAAAAACTGGATTCAATCAATGTTCCTACAGGTACAGTCGCGGGAATCAACTCCTGTCACTCACTTTCTTCACCATCATGTAGACAGTGCAGGGGGCCCAACTACGGTCCTCAGAACCCCCCCCCCCACCTCCCAACAGGTCAGGTTTTAAGGATCTCAGCTTCAGCAAGGGTAGCTCAGTCACTGCTTCAGCACAGGTGACTCAATCAGTCCCTGCTTCAGCACAGGGGGCTCAAAAAGTGACTTGGTCGAAGACTGAGCCACTGATTGAGCCACCTGTGCTGGAGCTGGGATATCCTTAAAACCTGACCTGTTGGAGGGGTCTTGAGGACTGGAGTTGAGCTCCACTGATTGCTTTAGTTTACAAAAAATGAAAATGATAGTTTATATATATATATATATACAGATGTATCCAGCGTTATTGCAACCTGTGCTGCAGCGGGATATACACAGCACACCAGCAGGAGAAGCAGCCATTGGTTAGAATCAGCCTCTCGCGAGTAGGGGGCGGGGCTATCATGCGGTGTCACCCGCGAGTTGCAATAACATTGGCTACATCTGCACACACGGCTTTGGATTTCATTAGAAGCCCCTCTGGCAATGACGGGTTTAAACAAGGCACAAAAAAAATTCCTATTTCCCACCGGCCAGCAGCAAAAAGGCAGCGGTTTCCTGTACAGATTAAAGAGACAATCGCGGGTGGAAATCACTCACACAAGCCCCTTAATAGTTCTGCACGAGAGGCACGGGAAATCAAGTAAGTGGAGGTCTTACCCTGGTCATGCCCTAGCCCCTTTTATTAGGAGCGGGCATGTCTGGGCTCTGATGCCGACACGTGGGGAAGAACATTCAGGTTGCACCTCACAGATCCAGCGGGCGGAATCATCTGTCGTTTTTAATCCTTGGGAGAAGAAAGTGATCAGACATGGCTCAGACTGATCCGGGGGCACACACTTCTAATCGCTGCTTGCTTTCTGTTGGGAGGAGAGATTTTCTAAAGCCAACGTGGGGCGGGGGAGATGTGTTAACCCTTTAAGTTCTGCAGGGGCCGCGGGACCAGTTTTCGGCAACCCCTTTCCGGCACATCGCCATCACGTGGCCGCTCCCCCCTCCCCCCCCCCCCCCCGGAGCAATCTCGGATGACGCGGGCGGAAGAAGGGGAGTCCAGTTTGGTTTTAGAACACCTCAGGAGCACACAATGTGATCACCCGTAGATAAAAGAGCTGAAGCATGGCGGCAACGTTAGGGGGAACTCAACACGCTGAACCAGGGAACTCCGGTCCGCAAGCGCCACCAACAGGTCAGGGTTGCAGGATATCCCTGGTTCAGAACAGGTGGCTCAGTCATTGACTTAGCCACTGATTGATCTACCTGTGCTGAAGCAGGGATATCCTGAAAACCTGACCTGTTGGTGGCCCTTGAGGACTGGAGTTGGCCGCCCCTGGGATAAACAAAAGAATTAGCTTCATAAATGATAATAATAATTAGTTGCAGGGTCTCAGCAGCTCTTACTGTATGTCACTAACATATAAGCATGCGTGTGTCAGCGAGTATCTGTATGTCACTAACATATAAGCATGCGTGTGTCAGCGAGTGTCTGTATGTCACTAACATATAAGCATCGTGGGTCAGCGAATGTCTGTATGTTACTAACATATAAGCATGCGTGGCTCAGCGAGTATCTGTATGTCACTAACATATAAGCATGCGTGGGTCAGCGAATGTCTGTATGTCACGAACATATAAGCATGCGTGGGTCAGCGAGTGTCTGTATGTCACTAACATATAAGCATGCGTGGGTCAGTGAGTATCTGTATGTTACTAACATATAAGCATGCGTGGGTCAGTGAATGTCTGTATGTCACTAACATATAAGCATGCATGGGTCAGCGAGTATCTGTATGTTACTAACATATAAGCATGCGTGGGTCAGCGAGTATCTGTATGTTACTAACATATAAGCATGCGTGGGTCAGCGAGTATCTGTATGTCACTAACATATAAGCATGCGTGGGTCAGCGAGTATCTGTATGTTACTAACATATAAGCATGCGTGGGTCAGCGAGTATCTGTATGTTACTAACATATAAGCATGCGTGGGTCAGCGAGTATCTGTATGTTACTAACATATAAGCATGCGTGGGTCAGCGAGTATCTGTATGTTACTAACATATAAGCATGCGTGGGTCAGTGAATGTCTGTATGTTACTAACATATAAGCATGCGTGGGTCAGTGAGTGTCTGTATGTCACTAACATATAAGCATGCGTGGGTCAGCGAGTGTCTGTATGTTACTAACATATAAGCATGCGTGGGTCAGTGAGTATCTGTATGTTACTAACATATAAGCATGCGTGGGTCAGCAAGTGTCTGTATGTCACTAACATATAAGCATGCGTGGGTCAGCAATGTCTGTATGTTACTAACATATAAGCATGCGTGTGTCAGCGAGTGTCTGTATGTCACTAACATATAAGCATGCGTGTGTCAGCGAGTGTCTGTATGTCACTAACATATAAGCATGCGTGTGTCAGCGAGTGTCTGTATGTCACTAACATATAAGCATGCATGGGTCAGCGAGTATCTGTATGTCACTAACATATAAGCATGCGTGTGTCAGCGAATGTCTGTATGTTACTAACATATAAGCATGCGTGTGTCAGTGAGTATCTGTATGTTACTAACATATAAGCATGCGTGGGTCAGCGAGTATCTGTATGTCACTAACATATAAGCATGCGTGTGTCAGCGAATGTCTGTATGTTACTAACATATAAGCATGTGTGGGTCAGCAAGTATCTGTATGTCACTAACATATAAGCATGCGTGGGTCAGCGAGTGTCTGTATGTCACTAACATATAAGCATGCGTGGGTCAGTGAGTATCTGTATGTGTACAATCTGTTTAGAAACGATGTCCCTCCATGCAATACATTATGAACCCCAATACATTATGAACCCATCTTCATTTCAGAGGAGACACCAGAGATACAAGAAACTTCCGCATGAGGTCGGCAACCATGTGTGATTGCCCTTTTCCAGTGGGGAAAAAGCAGCGTCTGCGTCCGGATTCGCAAGCGATTCCTCAAGCCATGTGCATTGCAATTTCACTTACTAATTTGGCAACATTATTAGCCCATTGAGGTGTAACGCTCCCCTACGTATCACGATGCTGCTCTAGTAATGCTTAGTACCACAAAGAACCATCATTCTGGGGCAACCGGTACACAAAGAAGACCTTCATACCCTCCTTATATCTCAGCCCTAATTTCTCGCTATGCACCATCCCGACTCTTGCGTTCTGCTCAAGGATGTCTTCTTTCTACCCCCTTTCTATCTCAAGCCCTCTCCCGCCTTAAACCTTTCTCACTGACTGCCCCACACCTCTGGAATGCCCTTCCCCTCAGTACCCGACTAGCACCCTCTCTATCCACCTTTAAGACCCACCTTAAGACACACTTGCTTAAAGAAGCATATGAATAGCACTGTGGATATTCTGAACACATGATACATAAGCTGTCTCTGTACGTTCTCCCTACCTACCAATTAGACTGTTAGCTCCTCGGGGCAGGGACTCCTCTTCCTTAATGTTACTTTTATGTCTAAAGCACTTATTCCAATGACCTGTTATTTATATTATCTGTTATTTATTTGATTACCACGTGTATTACTGCTGTGAAGCGCTATGTACATTAATGGCGCTATATAAATAAAGACATACAATACAATACCTTCACACAGTCCCATAGCCCAGTCTCTCCAGTCTGTATCTCTGTACGATGATTACTTAGTAGCAGGGCTCAGCCTCCTGTGCGAGGAGCGTCTCATACAGTGCAAGCAGGTCAGGTTTTAAGAATATTTCAGCTTCAGCACAGGTGGCTCAACAGTGCCTCAGTCTTCGACTGTATTGAAGCAGGGACTGGTTGAGCCACCTGTGCTGAAGCAGCGACTGATTGAGCCACCTGTGCTGAACCTGGAATATCCTTAAAACCTGACCTGTTGGGATGTCTTGAGGACTGGAGTTGAGCACCCCTGCCTTTAAGAACTGGATGATATATTGGGCCTCCCATATACATGGCCAAGTGCGCTGACAACACTACATACAAATAGGAAAATCCAATTGTTGCACAGCGCACAATATGCTGACTTTGTGCGTACATCAGAGCCATAAATCCCAGGGAAAATAAAGCCTACAAATAAAGAATTATTCTCTTGCCGGTGTGCATGCAGCGTTTGTTTCTTGGCCGGGCTGCAGCGGAGGTGGCATCCGCTCTCATGCACTCCAAGGAAAACTGCTTGTCCCTAATTTTCCACAGCAGAGCTCTGCAGGAACCGCACACGATCCGGTTCTCTGGCCAGGCTCCCCTCAAAGACATGATGTTAGAAGGGTCTAATCCTCGCCATAAAACCACAGCATTCTTGGATTTCAGCTGGTAACCCGACACACCAAATATCTCATGGCAGATACTGCCTCACTGTTGCTGTGAGTCATTTTCCACCCTCCATCCCACTACAATCTTGTTTTTGTTGTAAGCTTCTAAAAATACATCTATCTCTCTGCTAGTCTAGAGCAGCGGTCCTGCCCAAATTCCTTTGCTTTGTTACACACTGCGAGTGCTCATTTTGCATGCCATTACCCAGAATCCTTGGCGGCAGTGGAAGCATTGTATGCAAAGAGATAACGGGGAAAGGGAGGTTTGTGGACATGTCAGAGACGTGAATGTGCATAAGAGGAAAAATGCAGGAACACTGTACAGCATCACAGGATACTTATCAGCCGTTGCTCCATTTCAAAAGGGCATCCTAAGGTCCCAAAGAAATCATCAGTGGAGGTAGAAGTGAAACGGGCACCCGGACTTGCAGATCAACGGAAATGTCTTATGCCAAAATGACAACATTACGGCACGTTATCAAGATGTGGGCAGCCCTCCCCTTGATTAAGGCTGTTTTAGACAGCCGAAACGTTGTCATTTTGGCACAATACATTTTCGTTGATCTCCAAATTCGTGTGCCTGTTTCACTCCTATCTCCACTGAGATGTGAATGTGCTTACAAGTGCTATTTCTATTTGCTTGTTTTGTTACTCAATCAGATCTAGGAGGTCCTTGACTGCATATCAGTGTTACCCTACGAGACCTCCAGATCTTGAAGAAAAAGAAATACATTCAAGATCCCATCATGCGCCAGGATTCACTCACCTCGGATACCGGTAATCACACCGCGATCCTACATTAACTGTCACTGACTTGAGATGGCATAAACGTGGGATCACGGTGTGATATCCCGTATCGGAGGTCAGGGAAACTTTTTCATGAAAAGAAATGACCCAACTCGGTCAGAACCACTGATGTCACTGGACCCATCAGCATTTGGACTGCACATTGAGCCTGCTAATGTTGGGGTTCCTGATTGGGTCGCTGGCAAAGACGTTCAAGAGAAACATGTTTCCCAACTCAAGGAATCTCTGGATCAACTGGATTCGTTGATATTTCATTCACCGAAGACCTCATCAAGGAGCTCTTCATGGTGATAATGTGTTTGGATTCTGTACGAGAAAACGCTTGGATTTCTGTGTGAGTTTTTAAAGCAAATTATTATGTACATTATACTGTTAATTCAAGGATTCAAAAACATTATTGGGCATGACACCCAATATATGCACTGAAGACCTTAGTGCAGAGCTGGCCAACTCCTGTCCTCAAGGCCCACCAACAGGCCACGTTTTAAGAATATCCATGCTTCAGCACAGGTGGCACAATCAGTGGCTCAGTCAGAATGACTGAACAACCTGTGCTGAAGCAGGAGTATCTCTACTACCTGGCCTGTTGATAGCCCTTGAGGACTGGAGTTGGCCGCCCTGCCATAGTGCGTTAATGAGGAGTAAACTGGCCATACAGACTGAATTAGCGTCCACGCAGATTATTATTGTGGCCTTTGGTAGAGTGGTAGGAAGTATCACAGTCCCTGCTGTTCTGTTATGGGGGAAAACCTCACAGAGGGTTCGGGGAAATGGCTGAAAATCATCTCTCACCACAAGTGCAAAAAGTGAGCAAGATGTCTCAAGCATCGGGTGCAAATCTTGATTTATACATGTTTAATTGCTTTGCTCACATACCTAAACAAAGCAAATAGGGGTCAAAATTAACATTTCATGCAGAGGGCACATTTGCCGTCCAGATGGTAACGATATCTGAAACCCTATTCTGTGGGCTGAATGCAAAAATAAATATTAGAATATTGTTCAAATTAGGTTCGCTCTGAACTCTACATTTTTGTCTGTCTTATTCCATTCCTAGACTTTGCGCTTAATCCCTGGCTGGATGGCGGCTTTGAATGTTGTGTGGAAGTTGACCCAAGGCTGCTCGATGAGGGACAACTGTTCTCATCAGATTGGTAGCTCCTGGTAGGATGGGACTTCAAATGAATTGACATTCCTGTAGTTAACTAAAGCAGGCAAGTGGAAGCAGCAATAGGAAAGGATCGGAGTGAATGAGTCTGCTCCTGGAACAGGAGGATCCAGCTTGAGAACTAATACTGAAAGGCTTTGGGCAAATTGCTTTATTGTCCTATGGCAGTGTTTCCCAACTCCAGTCCTCAAGGAACCCCAACAGGTCAGGTCTTAAGGATATCCCTGCTCCAGCACAGGTGGCTCAGTCAAAATTACTGAGCCGCTGATTAACCCACCTGTGCTGGAGCAGGGATATCCTTAAGACCTGACCTGTTGGGGTTCCCTGAGGACTGGAGTTGGGATACACTGTCCTATGGCATTGGTGCCGATATAGGTCTTCGGGCTTGTTAAATTCTACTTCTATTGTTAAATTCTGGGACAACGACCCAGAAAATGTTATGTACAAATATTTAATGGAACGTAAATGAGTAACTGATGGGAATATAATAATACCGATTCTTTATTTTATCACTTGAAATTTAAACACATTTTCCGACTGTCCCCGACGCATTTTGTATCCTACAGTTACTTCCTCTGAGACTGAACTCACTTCTGAAGAAGGGGCAGTAGCCCTGCTACTGTATATGTAATTATTAGTTTAATCCACACTTTGTGTATGGCTTTAAGCAACAACAACAAAAAGTATTCTTATGTATCTGGACTTTCAATGCAAGTTAATGATATCAGTGCGGCCAACAGTATTCCATGTCAGGATAGCACTAGCCTTTGAAGTAGTTGAGAACCAGTCAAGGCACCTTATGCCCCAATGGACCAATCCGGTGCTGTCGCCCCGAAAGCCCCTTTAACTTCAGCATGCAAGGGCACCGGATTGGCGCTATCTCACTTTCTAGAATAAGGGCCGGTGCGTCTTTTGTATGGAGACAAAACATTACATTGGTAGCTCTTTGGGTCAATAATTCACTATGGCTGCATTCTTTTATATGCTACATATCAGGGGCGGCCAACTCCAGTCCTCAAGAGCTACCAACAGGTCCAGTGTTAAGGATAACCCTGCTTCAGCACAGGTGGGATCAATCAGTGGCTTAGTCGAAGAGCTGATGGTAGCTCTTGAAGACTGGAGTCGGCTTCCCCTGACTTATACTGTATATATATACATATATATATATATACATATGTATATATATATATATATATACCATACGATTTATCATTAATTTAATAAAAGAAAATAATGCCCCAAAAAGTGACCTCACGGCATGCAAACAACTTCTGCATCTGATTGGACTTTGCAGAATTGTTTTGATTTTTTGGAGCACTGGGGTCAGCTCCAGGACTGAAAACCCAAGGCCCCCGAAAGGATAGAAATGACCCTTTTCCCGCTGATCTCTTCCAGCAGAATGATGCAAGGGGATTCTGCCAAGGGGTGACCCCATGGGAAGAATTACACAAACACTTAACCTCTTCATGCCTGAAAGACACTCTCCTGGCTGTGCTTTCACTGAACCCAGAAGGGAACTGCGTATTATTACTTTGGGGCGAGTAGCATGTCCTGGCAGCAGAGGGGTTAATATCTAATCATAGCCCTGCATTTAATGAACTTCTGTGTGTGTGTGTGGGGGGGGGGGGGGGGGTTGTGTTAATGGCTTTGATGTTTCGGAGGGTTAATATTTGATGATAATCCTGTATGTTTAAATAGGGTTACTAAGGTGTCCCACATATACGGGTTTGTCCCCATTTTTACTCCCCCTGTCCTGTTGTCCCGGGAAACTCGTGTCGGGACAGCTAAATGTCCCATATTGTTGGAGGCACAAGGTGGCGGTGGGGGGGGGGGGGGCGACAGCAGAGGAGAGCAGGGTCGGAGCCCGGGGTCAGACCCGAAATCAACTACATCTTCTGGCGCCTGCCGCTGGGACTGGGCTCCACACGGTGACGTTTAGCTGCTGGGGGCCACGTTGAGAGATGGATGAGGTGGGTGAGAGATTAATTGGGGGGGGTGATTAAGCCACTGATTGAGCTACCTCTGCTGAAGCAGGGATATCCTGAAAACCTGACCTGTTGGTGGCCCCTGAGGATTGCAGTGGGCCACTCCTGATTTTGCGTCTGCCTATGAAACAGGAGAACTCGCATTGAGACCCAATGGGGCTCCATCAGCCGCGGACAGGTTAACGGGCGGTTTAATGTGTCTTTCCCTGTTTACCAGCATCATGTGAAATGCATTACCCTGTGATATTGCCGGGGACATCTGATTCTGCTTAGTTACTTTGTATCTGGTCCATCCTGAGATCCAAGGCATTTCCGGACGGGGCCCTGGCCACAAAGTCACTTTCAAGCAGCAGTCCCTTTTTTTGCATGGTATACTGAAGGTGATATAAAGTGGAAGCACTCACCCTTGCAACACCCAAAATACAGCTCTTCATATTTGTCTCATAATGCAAGATATTGATAAAGCTCTATGCAGTTTAGGGTTCTAAGCATCAAGGTCGCTCAAGGTCGTTCTATTGTTAAATTGACGCTAAGAGACGGATTATGATCATGTGTATTATAATATATATATATACTAGCTGAGAGACCCGGCGTTGCCCGGGATGTAAATGCGTCATAGGTAGTATTATTTATAAATCGTGGAACAATAGATGACTATTTGTTGTAAAGGTTGGATAATAATGTTGAAAAGAAAGATGGAAGAAAATGTAATACGATGTTGTATAAAAATGGTTTATTGTAAACACACCACAGTACAATGTATATTTTGGTGACATAAGTGATGTGAAAATGTGAGGCGTGTGTCCTGCTAGGGTGTGAGCGTGTGTGAGGCAGCGGGTGGGTGTTCAGTACGGGTGGCACGTGGGTAGTGAGTGCTGGCTGTGGGTCGGGGTCCTGCTAGGGTGTGAGGCGGCGGGTGTGTGGCGAGTGCAGGTGACAGCTGGTCAGTGATATTGTTGCGTAGGGGCAGGATGCGGCAGGTGTGTGTCGAGTGTGTGGGGTGGGTGAGAGGTGGCGGGTGTGTGTCGAGTGTGGCGGGTGTCTGTTGAGTGCGTGCGGCGGCTGTGGGGGTGGAGGGGAGGTGAAGCGGGGGTGGAGGGGAGGTGAAGCGGGGGTGGAGGGGAGGTGAAGCGGGGGTGGAGGGGAGGTGAAGGGGGGGTGGAGGGGAGGTGAAGGGGGGTTGGAGGGGAGATGAAGGGGGGGTGGAGGGGAGGTGAAGCGAGGGTGGGGGGGAGGTGAAGCGGGGGTGGGGGGGAGGTGAAGCGGGGGTGGAGGGGAGGTGAAGGGGGGTTGGAGGGGAGGTGAAGGGGGGTTGGAGGGGAGGTGAAGCGGGGGTGGAGGGGAGGTGAAGGGGGGCGGAGGGTAGGTGAAGGTGGGGTGGAGGGGAGGTGAAAGGGGAGGTGAAGGGGGGGGTGGAGGAGAGGTGAAGGGGGGGTGGAGGGGAGGTGAAGTGGGGGGGTGGAGGGGAGGTGAAGGGGGGGGGGTGGAGGGGAGGTGAAGCGGGGGTGGAGGGGGAGGTGAAGCGGGGGTGGAGGGGAGGTGAAGGGGGGGTGGAGGGGAGGTGAAGGGGGGTTGGAGGGGAGGTGAAGGGGGGTTGGAGGGGAGGTGAAGCGGGGGTGGAGGGGAGGTGAAGGTGGGGTGGAGGGGAGGTGAAAGGGGGGGTGGTGGAGGGGAGGTGAAGGGGGGGGGGGGTGGAGGGGAGGTGAAGTGGGGGGGTGGAGGGGAGGTGAAGGGGGGGGGGGTGGAGGGGAGGTGAAGTGGGGGGGTGGAGGGGAGGTGAAGGGGGGGTGGAGGGGAGGTGAAGGGGGGGGTGGAGGGGAGGTGAAGCGGGGGTTGGAGGGGAGGTGAAGCGGGGGTGGAGGGGAGGTGAAGCAGGGGTGGAGGGGAGGTGAAGGGGGTTGGAGGGGAGGTGAAGGGGGGTTGGAGGGGAGGTGAAGCGGGGGTTGGAGGGGAGGTGAAGCGGGGGTGGAGGGGAGGTGAAGCAGGGGTGGAGGGGAGGTGAAGGGGGGTTGGAGGGGAGGTGAAGGGGGGTTGGAGGGGAGGTGAAGGGGGGGTGGAGGGGAGGTGAAGTGAAGGGGAGGTGAAGTGAAGGGGGGGTGGAGGGGAGGTGAAGGGGGGGGTGGAGGGGAGGTTGGAGGGGATGTGAAGGGGGGGGGTGGAGGGGAGGTGGAAGGGGGGGGGTGGAGGGGAGGTGGAAGGGGGGGGTGGAGGGGAGGTGGAGGGGATGTGGAAGGGGGGGGTGGAGGGGAGGTGGAGGGGATGTGGAAGGGAGGGGAAGTGTAGCGAGGGGTGGGTGAGGGGAGGTGAAGGCCGCTCACTCACCCGTCCGGCCGCTCCCACGTGGATCTGAGGCGGGAGGCAGCGTGTTGTGGCCGCTCCCCCGCTGTGTCCCGGGCGCTCGCTCGCTCCGCTTCCCCGCTGACTGTAGCGGCGCCGGGGGGGGGGGGGGTGGAGGGGAAGTGAGTGAGGGGAGGTGAGGTGAAGGCCGCTCCCTCACCCGTCCGGCCGCCCCCTCACCCGTCTGGCAGCTCCCACGTGGAGGGGGGGGGGGGGTGAAAGTGCGGGAAACAGGGAGAGGTGGAGGAAGAGGCGGAGCCTCCGGGACCGGTGGGGAAGAGAGCGGGAGATGTGCTGCTAACACTGTGAGCCCCGCTAATGTATGTAACACCCCCCCCCCCGTGTGTGTGTGTGTGTGTGTGTGTGTGTGACTGTGACTGTGTGTGTGTGTGTGTGTGTGTGTGTGTGTGTGTGTGTGTGTGTGTGTGTGTGTGTGTGTGTGTGTGTGTGTGTGACTGTGTGTGTGTGTGACTGTGTGTGTGTGTGTGACTGTGTGTGTGTGACTGTGTGTGTGTGACAGTGTGTGTGTGTGTGTGTGTGTGTGTGTGTGTGTGTGTGTGTGTGTGTGTGTGTGTGTGTGTGTGTGTGTGTGTGTGTGTGTGTGTGTGTGTGTGTGTGTCCTTCACTCCGCCTCAGGCCAATGAGAGGTGTGGGCGGGCGGGCGGCCCAAGGGAGCAATCTCATTGGCCTGGCCCAAGGTCCAATGAGATTGCCGCTAGGGACACGGGGAGGGGCACAGGGAGACACATACAGACCCGGACACATAGGACACTTTCAGAAATATATAGTAGATAATTTCCTTTCCTATTGTCTGATTTTTGCTGCACTTATTGTATTATAATTCCCTGTACTGTATTCTTTGTGAAGCGCTGAGTACACTTTTGGCGCTATATAAATAAAGACATACAATACAATACAATATATTGTGCCTACTTTTTGCCTTTGTGTTTCAGTTTGTGACACGCCTATTATAATAAGATGTATTATACTAAGTATTCTTGTATTCATATTTTTTCCTGCCTGTTTTCTACAGCAAAAACTCCACCAGATCTAACGTGATGTAAAGCTCGCTGGCTAATGATTTGCTTCCAGTGACTAACAAGTTTGATGCGGCCACCGACAAAAGCTGAAATGTATATACATGTAGCAGGCTTCCCCCTGGCCCCCCTTACCACCGCAGGAGAACGGGGACCCCCGTGGTATGTCGGGGAGCTGCGGGGGCGTTTGCGTCACAGGGGACTGCCGGCGACATCAGCTGCAGGGCGCCGCCATCTTGTAGGAGCTTGCGGTTGCGCAGTGTAGTCGCGCACGCGCTGTACAGTGCCAGGAGTGCAGGCGGCAATGTTAAGGTTGGCGTGAGGTCGCACATGCGTAGAACCACTGCGGTAGCCATTACAGGATCGCGCGTGCGCAGTAAAGATAGCGCACGAGGTCCCAATGCTACAGAGGTCCTGAGTGGACTACAATTCCCAGCAGCCTCTGGGGATTGCCCTTTCACCCACATCACGTGCAGCCAGCCAGCAAACAGGGTTTTGCAGCTTCTCCTGTGGAGGGAGGATACAATGTTGCGGGGACCACTTTTGGCAGTTGGAGCTGGAAGCAGGAAGGGGAAGGCAGGGTGTAGGGTGCAAGTGGCTCCTACACCGGGTGAGGTATCCCCAGGTCCCAGGCAGGCTCCAATCCCTGTTAGGGTAGTGGGTAGGTACTGAGGGACGGCCCCTAAGGTAGGGACCCTGCCCTTAGGTAGTGTGTGTGCAGTCTTGTCAGTGTCACGGCTGTCAGTGCTGTGAGCGCTGACAAGAAGGCACAGTGTGTGCAGTGTAGCTGCAGGTACCAGGTTGTGTGCAGTGTAGCTCAGGTACCAGGTTGTGTGCAGTGTAGCTGCAGGTACCAGGTTGTGTGCAGTGTAGCTGCAGGTACCAGGTTGTGTGCAGTGTAGCTGCAGGTACCAGGTTGTGTGCAGTGTAGCTGCAGGTACCAGGTTGAGTGCAGTGCGGTTGCTGCAGGTACAGTGTGAGTGCAGTGTGGTTGCTGCAGGTACAGTGTGAGTGCAGTGCGGTTGCTGCAGGTACTAGGGAGAAGCTAGTGAGGGGATCTGGGAGGTGAAGGGAGAGGTAGTGTGGGTACAGGGGGTCAGGGACCCGTCTGCATAGGACAGTTCTTCCCCGCAGGTACCTAGGAGAATCCCTGAAGTCACCGTAGGTTGCTGTGCTGCAGGGACGCCCTATAGTGGTAGCGAGCATCACCCTTACTGAGTACCAGTTAGGGACAAAGCACAGAGTTGCGGTTGTGGCGAGTCGTTTGGGACCAGACGGCTGGACATTGAGACCCAGGAGGCAGGCCGCTGATTCGTCTGACCCTTTGCGAAGTTGTTGCCGGTCACCGCCGTGACTGGAAGGTATTATTACATCAAGTGCACCAACACCGGTCAACAGGCGCTGATCCCGCCTTAGGCGTAACTCTTTGGGGACACTAGCTAAGTTGCCAAAGGACTGAGCCTATACTAATATAGTACTATACATGGACACGGTGTGTGGGGCGCGCGGTGAGGGGACGGAGACGTTACTCCTGATGAGAGTGGCCGAGCCACTAAGGTTATATGAGCATTAGAGTATAAGTGTGTATGATATGTGTTATTGCTATGTTATATGATAAAGTGATAAGGTACTGTTGCGTTACAGTAAAACTGGTTGCATTCATATGTGTGTTGTTGTATTTCTTGCCCAGGGCAATCTCACATCACGGGGATCCTGGGTAAGTGGAGGCGCTGCGCCGAGTGTAAGTATATACCCCAGGTTCCCCGTGGCGGAAGCTCAGCCCTCCTGGTTGCCAAACAGGTACCGCTCCACCCTGAGAAGTAGTCAGATACACCTACCCATCCCAATCTCACTTGGGGGGGGGGGGGGAAAGAGGGCTACATACAGTATTGTATATATATTATATTTTATTATATATGTAATATAATTTATATTATATACATACATACATACACAGCCAGTGTTCGCAGTGGCTGATTTAAGAAAGATTGCCATTAATGAAACACAGAATTGAAAGTCTTTGTACTGTATTTTAAAAATGTTGAAGCAATATTTTTTGCTTTTCAAAACGTAAATGGAGAAAAGTTTTCTAAAACAAAGATCCCGGTCGCTTAGCCCAGGGGGGCTCAACTGCAGTCCTCAAATAGCCCATCCCCCCCCCCCCCCAAACAGGGCAGGTTTTCAGGATATGCCACCTTCAGCACAGGTCTTCAGCAAAGACTGTGCCTCTGATTGAGCCACCTGTGCTGAAGCAGGGACTGATTAAGCCACCTGTGCTGAAGCAAGGATATCCTGAAAACCTGACCTGTTGGGGGGGCTTGAGGACTGGAGTTGGCAACGCCTGGCCTACACGATCAGATCAGCAGCATTGTGAGTGTGGGGGTATAAACGCAGCATAAAGGTAGACTGACGTTACTCATATCCTCTTAATCATATCCAAATGTCCTTATGAATATTCAGGAACCTTTTATTGAGGGTCACATTTCCAAAAAAGCTGGCAGGGCCCCCATGAGCCGGCTGCACTTTGACCTAAGGGGAAGGGGGGGGGTGATCATCATTTTCCCATCCACTGCACAGTTTTGCACCCCGCCCCCCCCACGCGGCACTAACGGAAGTTAAGCATTAACCATTTCCCTGCCATGACTTGTCACCAGGTGTGAGTGTGGAGATCGCTGCACCTTGTTAACTCTTTGTTTCTTTGTATTGGGGCACAATAATTAGTTAGAGGTGGTCAACATTCTAATTAATTTCCCCCCCCCCCTCCCCCAGGCAAAAGTTTTATGAATAATCACCAAATCACCGGAGTTTGAAAATAACTGCAGCTGAGGACTTTTAACCCTTTGAGCGTCTCCTAACGTCGCCACTGGGGTTTTTAGCTTGTTTTTCTAGGAGAGATGTGGCCAGCGGTGGAGCGATCTCGTGATCGCGGTGCGCGCCAGACGGACTTAAAAAAAAAAGATTTTGAACATTTGAGAATATTATAAAAAATGGCGGGGGTAAAAATAGAAAATTAGAGAATATATTGGAAAGTCTGACAAAAGCTACGAAAGATAATAAAAAACCCCGGGCAGCTTTTTTTACGTATAGTTTATATGGCAAAGAAGGACAATTTTGCTTAATTTTTACTAGAGATTTGAGAATTATTCGCAGATGTTCGACTTCGCAGTCGCAAAAAAAACACGCGGCTCAATCTCCAATTGGACACATTCACTCGCAAAGAATTCGCGGATCGAATTTTAACACTTTCGCCCATCTTTGATTTTGACCCTTAAAGTTCCTTCGAAAAAAACTTGCATTTTCAATGGTTCAAAAATTTGAAATCAAACCTGCTTATAATATACTGTATATATTAACACAAGGTTAGGTTTAGCATCACAGTGGTTTTAAACATTATATACAGTGACAGGACATTGCAAGTAGTGGCGAATCTATAAAAATCGGTGGAAAATATGTAGACCAAATAGCACATTTAATATGTGTAAATATTTACATGCCCAATGAATGTACCAGGATAGAAATGACCACGGTTGTCAGAGTGGATCTGAATGTGATAGAGTTGAAATTTGTCTCCTCCGTTCAATACCCCCTCTAGAACCTGAAATCAGATCTGCTAGTTGGAAGGTGACAGTGAGTATATGGGGAGGAGACCAAAAAAAAATGATACTGGTAGAAGAAATTAAATTAACAAAAAAAATACGTTTGGAAAATGAAGATGAAAGATACATTGAATAAAAAATGTTGTCTTCCGAAATTATTCCTAAACATGGTGACTGGATTAAGCAACATTGTCCCTCACGACAAACCAAACTGGAATGTGAAGCAGTTTACTGTCTGATGATTTTTTTAAAATATGTTTAGATAAAGGCATCTATTTTGCCAGGTCTATGTTTTAGGTAAGGGGTCATTTGTGTATCTACATGTGTTTCCTCATTTGTTCCTTTTTTTTTGTCATTTTGTTCAATAAAAATTTTTCATTTGAATACGCGCATTTGCGCGCTGACGTCACCATTCCGTGCCGCGCATGACGCGTCATTCGTGACGCGATCTGGCACCGGACGGATGGGGTCTGATGGCGGGGAAGTGCGGGTATATTAGATACCTGGCCAGGTAAGATCTTTAAGCACCTTGACAAAGCGTTCCGCGCGAAACGCGTTGGTGGTGGCCTGTGGGCTCGTTTGTGTTTTGATGTCTTGATTCATTAAATATTTTCTTTTATGGGATACAAACTCTCTTGCAGTTTTTTTCCTTTTTTCACTGTGCACAGTTGTGCTCCAACTTTCCCTCGTTTGCCTTTCGCAGTTTACTGTGAAGGTACATAAATTGGTTGTCCTAGGAAATTATGGTAACGATTGTGCACCCCTTCAGAAAAACCCTAACTGCCATGATACTTACCCTGGGGCTCTTTGGAACTGAAACAACAGACCTGTTCCATGGAATTGTTACAAATTCATAGTTGTTTAGTTAATATGAGCAGTAAAGATCCACAAGGAAAATGAAATAAGTTCTAAGAAATGTCTCCTCCCTGTAACATGGGCCCAGTCCTTCATCTGGGACAGTCTTGTTGGCCAAATATTGGTTGAGTATGAAACGGAACCAGCGGAATGACAGTTCCAGCTGCCTTTCATCCGCTGGAACAATGAACTCTAATATTTCAGGGGTTCAGGTGGTGGGAGGAAGCTGGACAAGGTCACAGACACCCCATGACCATAGGTGAAACAAAATAGCAAGGATTAATGAGTTCTTCCACCAGGGGTAGCATCGCACTCACAGTTGGTGTTTCACTACATGGTCACTTACTTATTCTAAACCAATGGTGCCGTTTGACTTTTTACAGACTGATTTATGGCAAGTTTCAGAGCTGGGGTGTACACCTTATTCCAAACATGCTGTGTCCACGTTTCAGAGCTGGGGTGTACACCTTATTCCAAACATGCTGTGTCCAAGTTTTTAAATGAAAACAGAAGATGTAAAACCAAACTGGTTGAAGCTGTCTTTGAAGACCCTTCCCTGTTATTTTTTGGAGGTACTGCTGCTTTTCGAACCCTACTGAGACTATAACTAACAAGTCACATATAGTTCACATTTCAATTTCCCCTCCCATATATACCACGCTCATCTGAACATATCTCTTTTAAATAAACACAAAATGAGAAGCAGCACACACTGACAGAAGCATAGACATAAACCCAGATACACATACAGACACATACATTCAAATAGATATGCATAGTTAAACACAGTAGGATACACACAGACTTATACACAGACTCCTAAATACATAAACACATACACACAGATGGGGCTATAGACTCTGTACATACACAGATATACAAACACATACATAGAGACACATACAAACATTTACACATACAGACATACATATCGGCTGTCAAAATGATTGATGCTATTTATCTTTCCAGTATCAACTAACATCCTTAGGGGAGAGTTTTCGCTACCGACTGAATACTGTACCGGGGCAAAACAAAACGACTTTGTTGTAACTAATTCCACAGAACCCTCTTTTGCTGGAGCACTGGTAGGAGGAAAGTGGGGTGCGAGAGGCACAAGAAAATGAAGCAAAAAGCTATGACTGGTTCTACAGGTTGGTTTTTAATTTAGAATGAATTGTGTGTTTTGGGTGTTGGCCAAAATTACTGGATACAGACATGAATCTAGACTTAAAGAAGGGAGCTTAAAGACTCTGGCCCAACAAATCTACCAGACAGTATGTATCAAGTAAAAGAATCCCATGGAAATGAATAGGATTTTTTTCTTTCATAAATCTGAAGTGCAGAGTAAATGAGTATTAGGTGATACCTTTTTTTTATTTGGACTTACAAATGGAATTATGGGACAAGCTTTCGCGAGTTCCACTCTCTTCCTCGGGTCATCAATGCTGATTTAGAAAATATTCCATGAGTTTAACCCCGATGTAGAAACCAAGATAACAATCTAAGGCAGATGATGTAGAGACGTTATGGTAAATAAATAGACAGACAGACAGCAATAAATAGATGACCATCCAACCGTCGATAGTTAGAAAGGGGGGCGAGGGGTGGGGGTGGGTTTACATTGTAGAATTAAGAGGCAGGGAGAAACATTACAACAAATTATGATAGTGTGTAAGAAACCCCATATCAGTATGTCAATAAATCCTTTTTTTCCGTGTCAAAGAGTATTATCATTTTGAGTTCCAATGTTTTCCGTTGCTGATTTTAAACATTCCACTGAGGATTTGGATGGTTAAATCATGTATGTAATGATCTGGCTGTGAGAAGTGATGTCCCACTGGTGTGCAGTATCGTCCTTCTTCATGGAGTGTTATTGTGTGTTTGTGTACTGTAGGTTCATTCTGGTTTGAACGGAACATCCTTGGTCACATTTGCTGCATTGAATCATATACACCACATTCATGAATCTGCAGCAGTATGATCCTTAAATATTGAATGTTCTATGTTTGTGACTGGCTGTGGGATTTTATATACATTTGCACGCCCCGGGCGAGTGGATTTAACATCGTGGCGAGCTCCTATTGGCCCAAGCAGCACACGTGTGGTACTAGGTGGCGAGTAGATTTTTTTGTTCGGCGAGTAGATTTTTTGGTGATTTGTCGACCACTGTAAATATATATATATTGTGACAAACGCCCCTCTTTTGTAGTGCTGACGTCTGTCTGGGTTCTTCCCGACACAGTCTTCTAGGGTTAATTATACAACAAACAGGATCATGTAAAGTATTATATTGCTTAAGTCAGGCTTCTGCCTGCTTTATTTTCATCCCAGTAAGGTACTGCAGCTTTAACATGTGTAGGTTAGAGGCACTCAGACATTTTCATTCAGCAGTTCACTTATATCAGTGTCATAGCATTTCACACAGTGTCACTTTTAAGAAATAAAAACCAAATCATATAAAGAAATCCTATCCCTTTCAGGGAACTAACTACACATCAGAATCAGCCTCTAACTGCGAACTAACTGGGCCAACTAACCTGGCTCCCCAGCTTAAAACAATGCCCTCTCATTTAGGGTCACTAGATACAGCACAGTCTTTTAGCAACAGCAATAAACATTTGTTTTGTTTTGTCTTATCTGTTCGTGGTGGGAACACGGTCCCAAGTGTCCAGGCAAATCCTCTGGTACTGTGATACTTGGAGGGGCCGTCCACCCCGAACTGGATTCCGAGGAGCAGCGATACCCCCAGCCTCCAGGCTCTAAGGAGAGAGAGTGAAATGCAAAACCTCTCTGCTCTAAATACCTGTGCATGTGATTAGAAGAGCAGGTGAGGGAGAACTAGAGCCATTGTAATCTGTGGTCTGGATTTTCCATCCAGCTGCCTGAGTTAATGGGAAGCTGTGGAACGGATCATTTTTAACTATTCCTGCACTTTCTGACCTAAAATGGGGCAGAAAGCTGCCTAACATCTTTGGACTATGTCACAATATATATATATATATATATATATATATATATATATATATATATATATATATATATATGCACAGTTTGCAGCGTTGTGGCGTTACATGGTCTTGTGCCATTCTCAGCGTCCTTTAGTTCGTTATGAGGTTTTCTGGTGACTTAACTTCTGCCTGAGGTTTGGCGGTGGCCAGAATGCGAGGATGGGAGGTTTGGGGAAGACTTCTTAATGTTTCATCCTCTGTCGGCATGGGTCGCAGAGCTTTGATTATTTTTCACATTCCCTCTAGGGCCGAGTTGTATGTAGCCACGTGTGGTATGCGTGTGGTTGTTTTTCTTTTTGTATTGGAGCAGATGTTCTCGTGGGGCTTTCAGTGCAGTTGTGATTGTTGTGGCGATAGTCTTTGTCTTGTATCCCTCCTGTGCGAATGATTCTGTCAGGGTTGTGAGGTGTCGGTTTCTGTCTTTAGTGTCGGAGCATGTGCATCTTATAACTGGCTATGTATGATGGCTCGTTTTGTATGAGTGGGATGGAAGTTGGAGTTATGGAGGCAACTACATCTGTCTGTGGGTTTCTTGTATACAGATGTATTTGGTTTGCCATTCTTCGCTGTTACTTTTGCATCCCGAAAGTTTACTAGGTTTGCCGGATAATCTATTTTGAGCTTAATTGATGGATGGAATGAATAATACATTTGAAGCAATGTTTTTGCCCCAGAATTGCTCCACATTTCCCGAAATACATATACCCCTCTGTGTATGTGAAAGGTAGCCCAAGGGACAGTGGCGTAGGTAGACATGTTCGGGCTCCTGGGTTAAAATGTCCTTTTGCGTTCACCACGCGTTCGCTTTCGGCACTTGCCAACTGCGCATGCGCGATTGGCACTTGCCGGCTGCTCGTGCACATATGCCCCTGCCAAGGGAGTTAATAAGTGGGTTGTGACTTTTAAGTGGAGTGTATATTTGACTGCAGCCTATGACTCTTCTATTAGCCACTGAAAGACGTGCTTGTAATATGTTGGCTCTCTCATTGTAGCCTTGGCTATTCCAGTTCAGACGGATCAGTATATAGGACAACCGTCTACAGCAGAGAAGGTTTTAACCACACCGAATATAAAGTATGAATAAGGCTAAACTGTCCCCTTAGTCCTCTTTAGCCTGTTCAACCGATACACCGTTGACTTCTCTTGCTACCGCTAACCTGCTGTAACTTAATTGCTTGGCCTGCAGCCACTCAGCATGTAGACGGCAGTACTAAGTTGTGCTATGCTCTGGTTCAGAGATGGCTATCTTTATCTTCTTCATAAAGCGAAGGAAGCTTAGAGAACTTTGGAGCTGAAAGTCCCAACATATTTAAAGAACAGTCTTCCTTGCTGGTTCTGTTCCAGGGTACAGCCTCTAGTCCATTATACTGTGGCTATGTTGTAAACTAGTCTATTAAATTGTGCAAATCATTCCTAATCTGTGATGTGTTGTTATCCCATTGCTGTCCCTCCCTTTACTTCTCAAAGTTTCACTTTCTATCCAAAGCTCGTCAAATGAGATTTTTATTTTAGGCGACTTTAATCCCTTCACTGCCAGAGACCACGCAATGTGTTTCCAACCTCACTGGCAGCTACATCCAGTCCCACTTATTTAGTCCTATGGTTTTTCTTTGATACAGCTCAACCCCGTTATAACGCGATCTGTTACAACGCGAATCCGCTTATAGCGCGATGCAAGGGCGGCTCCCAATTTTTGTATTTATGAATACTTTACAACATGATTATTGGTGTCTTAAATACTTTATTGTACAATGCACACAATTGTACATTATTTCTAACGCGATCCGCTTATAGTGCGATGTGATTCTTTGGACCCCAAGCACAGCGTTATAAGGGGGTTGAGCAGTACTCATTCCCTGATGAAGTGTCATTTGACACGAAATGCGTTGGTGATGTCATTACGCAGCGACGCACGTCCGTGACGACGGTCTGATTGTGTTGCTGCCTGAGCCCAGCCATACTACGAGGAGTCTACACGGGAGAATTAGAGCGCCTAAGGTCTGTTTTTTTTTCCCATCTAGCATTCACAGCACCTTCCCCTTCTTGTTACAACTAGGATTTGGGTGATTTTGGGTGTTTGCACCCTTATACTCCACGAGGCGTGGGCTTCATTGTATTATCTATTAGTGTCATTTTAGACAGCTTTGATTTGTATGTTCCTGGTATGTGTGTGTTTTTATGATGAATTATCCATTTATGATATAAAATATATGTATTAATTTTGGCTTTTCTTGGTTTCATTTCATGCGCTCCTATTTTTGTTCTTTAGATTGAGCTGTACTTGCCTTCGCTGTCATACACCTTGCTATCATTTGCTCAGAGATGCCTATTAACTTCTTCCTTGTCAATGCATCTTGGGACCCACAGAAAATACAAAGAGGGGGTTATTTATCAGTTGTGTGACTGCTATGGGAGCGGACTTTCACCGGTGTTTTGACTTTATTGGAGAAAAAAAACCTCAAAAATAGACAGATTTATTTATTTAACATTTTGGAGAAATTCAAACTTTGGTGCATCCGTTCACGAGTTCTCCATTCACAAACCCAAAAGTGTGCCCAGTTTTAAAAAAAAACAAACGCGCGGCTCTGAAGATGACCCATTCTTGGGTTCCGTCATGTATTTGGCTCAGATTTGAAAATTAATTCCGGCGTTTGACTCAGGCATCGAAACGAACGCCAATATTCGCAAAGTCTGGATTTTCAACCCGTGAACCTCTCCATCCTTACTTCCTGCAAAACTGGTTCCAATCCATACTGATACATAAAAACAGTATCCAATTTATCAAAGAAAACAAACCCCGGTTTATCAAAGAAAACAAAACCCTTGCATTTAATACCTTTGATAAAACTAGTTTGCACAGTGTGTGTGTGTGTGTGTGTGTGTGTGTGTGTGTGTGTGTGTGTGTGTGTGTGTGTGTGTGTGTGTGTGTGTGTGTGTATACTGTACATGTAGATAGAGGATTAGTAAACCTGACTGTACTCCACAGGTGGGTTGCTTCCCAATAATACCCATGATTGGCAGTTCACTCTATGCTCTGCTCACCTGGTGAACATTTATTAGTGATTTGGATGGATATGCAGCACTGTTATCAGAGCTGGTATTATGAACAGGGCACAGTGTCTGCCTAGCAGGTATGGATGTGCTTTTTTGTGCAATTACTGTTTGTCGAAAGGCCAACTTCATTGAAACCTTTTAATAAGATCACCTGGTTACAAAGGGCACTTGTCTCATAGAAAAACCTTCAATGGCCTGATTGAGCCCTCCCTATTTCTAACCGTGTGCACGGACACCAGCTGTCCACAGAGGTCCCCTCTTATGGGGGGTGGCCGGGGGGGGGGGGGTTATTATCTGGCAGATACTGGAATAATCCTTAAGGAGTATTCACACAGATCCACATTGCATACTGTACACCATGGGTGCTCAGCTCCAATACTCAACCCCCCACCCCCGCAACAGGTCAGGTTTTCAGGAAATCCCATCTTAGGCACCTAAAGCAAGAAGAAAAGGTCTCACACAAGTCGTCTATAATATGTAGGAATAATCCACTTTACTGCTGTCTCTGCCGTCCTGCCACACACCCAACACCTCCAGGTAAATAAACTATCAGTCAACAAATACATCTGTCCCAGAAGAACACTTGGCCTCTGGATCAAAGTGTTGTCCACTAATCCAGTTAGGTCAATTATTCTCCTGTGCCTCAGCTGCATCATCTCTAGTTGGGAAATAATACAAAATGGGATTCCTTTGTCTTTTCTTCAAGGTGCAAAAGTTGGCAGCGCACTTTTCGCCAGCCGAGAGATACTTTCCTTCATGACTGTTTAACAATCATTGTCCAGTGTCTGATGTTGTGGATGGAAGGACCATTATTTGACAGGCTCCAGCTGTAATCTCAGATTGACACATAATTCAAGAGACCTCCTTCCCATTGTCTCAGCTTGTCTTCATTTATATGCTTCACAATGTTATTGCCACCCCACCTTGTACTGCGCTGCAACATATACGGGCGTCATACACATTTTGGATCATAATATAGACATTTAGTTGCAGCTTGGGATGCCTTTTTTTGGGTGCACCTGAATGTTCATCATAGATGATATTTAAAGACTACAGATGTCACGCTTTGAACGCTCACCCCATTCCTGATATCCCAAACAATCTAACCTTCAGTGGTTTGCTCTACACATGCCTTTCTTCAGACCCATTTCCCTTCTTGACTGTAACTTAATGCAGTGTGGCAGATCAAATCTAAAAGTACGGGTCACTTGTAGTGAATTGTGAGAATTGACTAATAGGAGAATGTTCTGGAATCTGTGCACAGCCACAGATGCCAAGCGAATGGATTTTTGCAGTCGCCGCACTTTTTTTTTATACTCGGAGAAATATGTTCTCAATATAAACGTTTGCTGAATTTTAACCCTGCTCTACATTCTGTGAGTTTGTTTAAGCAAACCACGAAGGGCCACTGGCCACTCTCGGCAGGAAAAGGTTTTAGGAAAATCTTATACTTAACCAGATATCAATACACAATCAACTGTGAGAGTATTACCCTATTTGGAAATGAATTACATTAAGTTTCTTCAATGGTATAACTCATTTCATTTAAGGAACTACTAAGCAAATACAGAGCAGGAATGCTTCTCCAGTGACAGTTTAAATATGTCAATCACCCAGTCGCCCAAACACCCTATGCTAACAGTTACACTTGACGCTGAGCAAAGCTTGCCAGGCTTCTGCCCTTTTCCACTTGATTAATGTTAATTCTGGAAAAACAAATCAACTTCTTCTTGAATGTAAACACAGTAAAGAGGGTCATTCTGCAAACGTCAACTTAAATACGTTCTCCTCTGGGAATTTAACCTATGGTCTCAGTTTGGTTTTTTATTTCTGGGAACCCATCTGTCGTTTTTGATGGATGGATTCAAGCCACGGAGAAGATGCTGCCAGGTATGTAAGATAGATCTTTGTCTCACTACACCAAGAACCTGAGGCCAGGGATGTAATGATCCTAATGGCTCATCTTGGTTTAGGATTGCCAACTTTCATACAAGGGAAAAAGGACACTGCATTTGGCTAGGTCTAATGGTGAATGGTTATAGCAGTCAGCAGCACTCTGTAGACTTTATCGAGAGCGATGCGCTGATGAGCTGACCTTCCTTCGCTCCTGTCTTCTCCTTGCTGATCTGCATTGTGCATCCCCAGGATGCACTGATCGTTCACAAAACTGGAAAGCATGGAAGGACAAACTATTCCCAAATTCATAACTTTTTGCTGCCTGACTAGCTTCAGTTGGGACATTTAATAATAATGATAATAACTTTATTCATATAGTGCTTTTCTGCCAATACGACTCAAAGCGTGTCATAGTTACACAAAGCGAAAAAGAAGAAAACATTTAAGGTTATAAACAAGACCAAACACGAGGAAAGATACAATACAGGCTGGGACGGTGCTGTAGCTACTAAATGCCGGACAGGTTGGGGTTCATTAATTAAACACCTGGGTAAGCAGGTAGTACTTGAGCCTGTTCTTATAGATTCTCAGAGAGGGGGCCTCTGGGCTGTATGAGGCAGACTGTTCCAAAGAGGGGGAGCAGCGTGGCTAAAAGCTCGAGCGCCAAAGGAAGTCACAGAGATTCTGGGAACTTCATCTGCAGATCTAAGTGAGCAAATGTGAATGTAGGGATCGAAAAGCTCTTTCAGATAGCTGGGACCCAACCTGAATTTGGATTTCTTACAAACGGGGGGGGGGGGCGTTGGCCTTCATGTAGAAATCCGTCAACATTCTGTGCCTGCATTTTAACAAAAAAACTTAAAAATATTTGTAGAATTGCAGATTGTTAAATGTGTCAAAGTGTCGTAGTGCCATCAAACGAACGCACGGATTTGTGGGGGTATCATTTCCATATCCGAGCTGAGTGACTGCTGACTTCAAAAGACCTTTCCACGTGGTAATGCAAAGAGGAGATCCCTGAGTGATTCCGCACTTTGCGATGTCACTGAGCAGATCTCTGCCTCCTTAAATGACTTCAAGAAACCCAACACCTAAGTGTAAGTCACTCAATTCTTCAAACATTGTAAGGACATTTTTTGATTGTTCCGCTACTCTTAGGAGGTAACAATTACCTTTTATTTCAATTATACGGAACATTTAAAGATCCCCGTACAGTTGCAGATAAGTGACCGCCACCCTCAGTGGCCTCTTTAGATCAGGTGGGCTCAACTCCAGCCTCCAAGGCCCCCAAACAGGTTATGTTTTAAGGATATCCCAGCTTCAGCACAGGTGGTTCAATCAGTGGCTCAGTCGAACAGCCTACTTCAGCAGAGGTGGCAGAATCAGTGGCTCAGTCTTTGACTGATTGAGCCACCTGTGCTGAAGCTGGGATATCCATAAAACCTGACCTGTTGAAGGGTCTTGAGGGCTGGAGTTGATCCCCGCTGCCTTAGATTATAAACTCAGCAGGGTCCGAAATTCTTTATCCCTGACGATTACGCTAACTAAAGTGCTCGCTTCTGTGCATTGTACCAATATTTCCCTGAATTCCACGTTGTTCTCATATTTGTTCTATATCACACTGCACGGCTGTGTGTGAACATCATGGTTTACACTGTAAATTACCTGTTATTATTTTTGCAGCCCAGCGCAACTGCTGAAGATGTAATATCACCAATCCCCAGCGTAGCACCTCTCTGTGCTCCATTGTTTATTATGATATACGCGTGTACAGTGGCACTGAAACCCGAGCCCGCCTCTGCCCCGTTAACCCTTTCCTAAGAGAAACAAAAAGTCACCTTGGGATAAATAGAATCTTTTCATTCCCTGTCATGAATAATTTCGGCGTTTGCCATGACGGAAACCGAACATTCAGACGCTTCCTCCTGCAACGCGGCTACGAGCGCGATCCCCCCGGGTTATGGAAAGACGATGATAAAACAAACTGTAGCTCGGGCTTAAATAACAAGATCGAAACACTTTTTGATTTTTTACTTTGGCCGCCGAGACTTCCTGAGCTCACGCACCTTTTCCCCGGATCCTAAAAATAGCTCGCTCTCTCACGCGCACGCGCCCTCCCTCGCGCGTGCGCTCTCTCTGTATCTCGCTGTTTCTTATTTGTGCTACTTTTTACTGACACATTCAAAAAGGAAAAGATAACCGCCGATGTGACACATGACATTATAATTCCTGTGTAATGCCTCCTGGTATTTCATATAATTATTTGCCAAATTGCTCCCTGCACAGGCACTGCAAAGTACATATTTACACGTGTTCCAACGCCTCGCATTGTAATAATATGCCTTCATATCACTATTTGTTATTTTCTAATTCTTTATTTTGAGTTGCGGCAGGGGAAACAAATGACGCAATCATTTCTATAAAATGAGAAAGAGATTATATACGATCCATTGTACATTTGGAAGGTGAATTAAGAAGCCATTCTGTAACCGTTTTCAACATTTCTGTATACATTCTAACAATAGTTTTATCATTAGAAATGAACAACGGGACTGAAATAAAAGTACATTAAATGGAGCAACAACAAAAAAATCGCATAGTATTGGGAGGTCCCGTCAGCTGCATTTATTGATGGGTGATATTTAAAAATGGCGGCCTCCATTAATGCGTGCCGCTGGCCGTTTTCAGTTCGTCTCTCCCTAGCAGCAAAGTTGCGAAATTCAGTTTGTGCAGTGGTGTGGACAATGTAGCTGTCCAGCGGTGAAGAGGTTAATGTGTCCCATAAGCTCGCTGACTTCATTCCCGCTGTGGCAGTGGCTTCCCCCTCTCACATTTTGGCTGGCATCCCACTGGCACAGAGTCTGTGGTTGGCTGGCTGGCAGCTGAAGGGGTCTGACCCACCGGATCTATAAATAAGTCGCCAGCACGCCGGGAATTCAGGATCAATCAGCAGGTCTGCAGAGGGAGCAATGTGACCTGTCCTGGGAGAGACGGAGACGCAGCAACAAGACCAGGGGCGGCCAACGTCAGTCCTCAAGGGCCTCTCACAGATCAGGTTTTAAGGATACACCTGCTTCACCACAGGTGGCTCAGTCAGTCCCTGCTTCAGCACAGGGGGTTCAATCAGTCCCTACTTCAGCACAGGTGGGTCAAACAGTCCCAACTTCAGCACAGGTGGTTCAAACAGTCCCAACTTCAGCACAGGTGGGTCAATCACTGGCTCAGTGTTTGACTGAGCCACCTGTGCTGAAGCTGGGATATCCTTAAAACCTGACCTGTTGATGAACAAGACTGGCCAGTGCTGGATTGTGGCATATAAAAGCTAAGCACTTGCCCTCATACACAGTGACTGCATTTTAATTCTGCCTATGTATTATTGACATTTACCCCTTCATTACCAGAAGGCGACACATTGCTTCGGCATCAACAGGGTTATGGTTGCAGTTCCTGGACCTTGCCATGATGTGAAAGCCTTATCCCAAATTCCTCCACATTTTAGGGTTTGTTCCATACTTTAGCAACCCCCTCCCCCCCCCCTAACAAACACCCCTTGAACAGGATGGGAAGGGGAGCCAGGGGGTCTCCGTGGTAGAACGGCGCTATTTGAAGCTTCGGAGAGCTTCTGGTTTCCGAGATACTTTCCAGTGAAGTTACCAGTGTTACTTCCTTGTTTTTAAAGGGGATTTAAATGGCCGTCCAATGAGAAGCCACAGCTGATCACACACCGGCTTCCTATTGGCCTGAGACTTGGCATCAGTTTTGTTTCCCCTTGAGGGAGATTTAGATACGTTAACTTAATCAGTAACTGTTACAGGAGCGGGGCGGGAGGGAGAGGGGGGTGCCTTAGAGCTGAAAATACCACCATTCAGCTCTAGCACTCCTTAGTAAATATGGGCTATTTTGTAATAGTTATTGGCATGACGTTAGAAAACCTCAGAAGTAATACCTGGAAACATATCGTAAGTGGTGATACATGTTACATAGTTACACAGTTAAATAGTTGCACAGTTACATAGTAGATGAGGTTGAAAAAAAGACATATATTCATCAAGCTCAACCTGTGCTAAATCTAGATGACAGATACTTTATCATATATTTGTATTTTAAGTATATTAATCATTAAGATGTTACATGGGTGAGGGCTTTACTGCATCGCCAGTAATGTCACAAAGTGGAACTGCAGCAGTTATTCATTCTTTCTTGGCCATCTGGCAGAACATGGTTAAATGTATAGCACATACAGAGTGTGGTTTTAACCTAAAGGCCACAATGTTCCTTTTTTTGGGGGTGTTATGTTGGCAATTGCATTTTTGGTTATGACATCAGACTCTGAGAAATGCCCAAAATATCATCTCTCTCCCCCTGTCCCAGCTGTGGGATCCCCCGATGTCTGTTGGCTAGTACAGTCTGTGGTAATGAGAGGGTTGAGAGAAGTCCCTGCTGAAATTACAGATGAATTCTTCAGGAGACCAGTCCAGGGGACAGAATGCAGAAGAACCCGGAGTGTTTCACGTAGGAGGGGAGGATTGAAACCCAGACACCCCATGATCTTCAGAACCAAGACACCGTGGGCAGCAGACTTCCAGTTATTTGTAATTACATTTTTTTCTCTGTCTTTATCTTTCGCCTTTTTATGTATAAACAAAAAAAAAATATTTTGTATAAATTGCTTTATTTCCCCCGGACATCCTTAGTTTGCTAATCAAGAGAAATATTGTTGAGAAAAATATACCGGACCTAAGGAAATGGTAAAAATAGGATTTTATTCGTTTTCCTAGAGATTTGTTTTCTTTAAGCAATTTTCAGCAAGATTCCTTACTAAGAATTTCCTGGATCCTCCGAGAAAATGCTCCTCTTGGTATGTTACTAAGAAATGGAATTGTATCACTGCTCATAAGGTGATCAAAAATGAGAAGAGCATCTCTTTATACAGATTTGATGTGGTCACTTAACCCTGTCACTGCCAGAAGGTCTTTAAAGTTACCGGCCGCTCTGACAACAAAATGATTACTATTGACCACTAATGTTTTATTAAAGTAAAATACATTTTCTTTACCACTAACATTGCACAGATATAGTAGTAATAGTAGAAATATAGATATCATTTACGGTATGTTGCATTCTCCTATGGAACAATTTATTCTACGAATTTCTTCTTCTGCCATCAACCTCAGCACTACTTTGAAGAACCGGTTTTTACGACAGTTCCCCGCGATGTTATTTCAGTCTCATGATAACAAGACATTCTGCGTCATTTTTCACTAATGTCATGAATTTTTTTATTTTATTTTTGCACTGCTAAAAATGTCACCAATTTTGCCAGATTTGAGCAAAAATCATAGTGGATAAAGTATTATTAACTTGAATTTATGGTCCTATGGGCTGCATATTAACTTATAATGCTTGGTGCTTTTTCCCCCCCTTCTTTCCACCAAAGTTTGTGAGAAAGGGGGAGCTGGTGGGTGGGGGGGGGGGAAGCTGGGGGGTGGGGAGGGAGAATTTGGCTGGGTTTGCAAACTTCAGGAAATATTACACACATCTACAATGATAACATTCTTTTCATGATGGATTGCAGTCGATTGAGAGCCTGCCATATCAGAAAACATGTCGGAGCAATGGAGGAACCCCAGGGCTATTTAGTGATTACAGTTTATTATCTGCCAGTCACACCAACACTTTGATGCAATAAAAATCAGATTGAGGCGAAGCGCGTGTGTGGGGAAAACACACCATACAAGTCGGTCACGTGCAGATCATGTCCCACTGGAATCTTGTGATCACTGATAAAAGCTTTTGCACTTCTCCATGTGGCCCCAACAAATGTTTGTCAGGGTCACGCCACGTGGCCCTTTCCCACCCACTCAGCACTGGCGCGTCCCAAAACTCCAGCTTTGCCTCTACCAAGATGGCCGAGATCCGAGGCCACTTCGCCTCAACCAAGATGACCGAATCCAGGAAGTGGTCTCATCTTGCCCCGAATCAAGGTGGACTGGAAATTGGTTACATCAGGCCCAAGCCTTTAAATAGCAGCCGTTTGCGCCAAGCCGCAGTCTGATTCCTCGTGTGCCTGGACCCCGGCTGTATGCTGTGCTAGTTACATCATGGGACACCCAGAGTGGTAAGAAATTGCAGTTTGTTATTGCTGCACAGGCTTTATGGCCTATTTCTCTTCACAATAGATTGCACATTGAGCATACTTCGAAAGAAACAAAATTAGTAACGTTATGGGCTCAGGACCCCAAATAATGCGTCTGAATGGAAAAATACTGATTTCTATTATTGAAACTGTTGACATCTATGCCAAATAAACATACCCCTTGTGAGCACATCACGTCTCAGACAGGTCTGCAATCCTGTCCTTCCCCATTATCTCTTAGGCCTCGTCCCTAGTGTTGGCTGCAACGCGCGCTACGCAGTGCGCGTTGGGAACAAGATCCAGGCCCAGTAGCTGCCTGCGCACACACGGAGAGATCGCGATGCACGACCACATTTTGTAAATACAAGGATTTTGAATGTTCTTGTGGCGACGGAGCGCTGGCCACGTCACAGCGGCAGTTCAGCCAATGAGGGCGAACCAGCTGCGTGCCGCACCCCCTCCAACCCCGCGCCCCCTGTCAGATCTCCTGCTCTTCACTTGAAGTTCAACCACAGACCTCAGGTCACGGCTGAAACGGGTGCACGTGCCACCAGGTCGTGACCACTGGGGCCGTAGCGTTAGCATACAGTGCTTCCACTGAAGCTTGGAATTCTGGGAAATGACATGCAAATGAGCACACACTGTCACCTTTTACCCAGCACAACTTATTTAAAGTCTATGAGGCTTCTTATGCAAAGACAGTGAGAACAACTGCAAATCAGTGAGACTGCAGGACACATTACTGTATTCTAACTATTAGTTTCCACTGATATATCCTCAATAAGCAATCCATATAATATGGAGCATATTTATACATGCAATGCATCCACGTCATGGCTGTAAATCAATAGGTTGGCACCCATCGGGTTAAAATCAAGCATGGAAGAAAGAGGACTATCGTGAGATTGGCTTCTTGAGAACTCTAAGAAACTCCCAACGCCTGGAGTTATAAACTTTACCACTTATCCACTGGCAGCGCTGTGTAAAGTACGCGGACATGGAGTTTATTGGTTCATACAGACTAAGCATCCCTGTAATAATACATGGGCAGAGCCTATTAATAGAATGTGATATCAGAAGCAGGTGGACAAGCGGTTAGGAGAAGAAGCCAAAACATTGACTGGGCGAGATCTTGGAGCAGTTTACGAAATGAAAAGAGACAAGATTGTCACTGCTCAGCCTGAGAAAGTCACATTGTTTCTACATGCTTTCGTTAACCCCTTGCTGCCCACATTGTGATATCAGTTTCTCATCTTTTACTAGACCAATAATTTTGAACCCCCCCCCCCTTTTTTTTTTGACTAAGGAACACCATAATCATATTGTGAAATTTTGAGGAACCCCCAACCTTCTCAAATAGCGTGTCTGAGATCAGATGTATTGTATTATTTATTTATTTTATTTATAAAACATTTTACCAGGAAGTAATACATTGAGAGTTACCTCGTTTTCAAGTTTTCGTGTCCTGGGCACAGAGTTAAGACAAATAATACATGTTTACAAATACAGTTACATAAATGAACAGGGTATACATTATATATAAGACATTGCGTGCACAGTTAAAGATAATTTATATTATGGGTGAATGAAACAGTTACAGACCAGATTAAAATGTGTGACAGCCTTAGATTTGAAAGAACTTAGACTGGTGGTGGATGTGAGAGTCTCTGGTAGGTTGTTCCAATTTTGGGGTGCACGGTAAGAGGAGGAGCGGCCGGATACTTTGTTGAGCCTTGGGACCATGAACAGTCTTTTGGAGTCTGATCTCAGGTGATAAGTGCTGCATGTGGTAGGGGTGAGGAGCTTGTTCAGGTAGCTGGGTAGCTTGCCCATAAAGAATTTAAAGGCAAGACAGGAAAGGTGAACTTTGCGCCTAGACTCTAGTGATGACCAATCTAGTTCTTTGAGCATTTCGCAGTGATGTGTATTGTAGTTGCATTGGAGAACAAAACGACACATTGAATTGTAGAGGGTGTTAAGTTTGCTAAGGTGGGTTTGAGGTGCTGAGCCATATACTTTGTCTCCATAGTCAATAATTGGCATTGTAAGGAACCCACGCCCTCTCTAATAGCGCGTCTGAGATCAGATGCATTGTAGGGAACCCCAACCCTCTCTAATAGCGTGTCTGAGATCAGATGCATTGTAAGGAACCCCAACCCTCTCTAATAGCAAGTCTGAGATCAGATGCATTGTAAGGAACCCCAACCCTCTCTAATAGCGCGTCTGAGATCACATGCATTGTAAGGAATCCCGACCCTCTCTAATAGCGCGTCTGAGATCAGATACATTGTAAGGAACCCCAACCCTCTCTAATAGCGCGTCTGAGATCAGATGCACTGTAAGGAACCCCAACCCTCTCTAATAGCGCGTCTGAGATCAGATGCATTGTAAGGAACCCCGACCCTCTCTAATAGCGCGTCGGAGATCAGATGCATTGTGAGGAACCCCGACCCTCTCTAATAGCGCGTCTGAGATCAGATGCATTGTAAGGAACCCCAACCCTCTCTAATAGCGTGTCTGAGATCAGATGCATTGTAAGGAACCCCAACCCTCTCTAATAGCGTGTCTGAGATCAGATGCATTGTAAGGAACCCCAACCCTCTCTAATAGCGCGTCTGAGATCAGATGCATTGTAAGGAACCCCAACCCTCTCTAATAGCGCGTCTGAGATCAGGTGCATTGTAAGGAACCCCAACCCTCTCTAATAGCGTGTCTGAGATCAGATGCATTGTAAGGAACCCCGACCCTCTCTAATAGCGCGTCTGAGATCAGGTGCATTGTAAGGAACCCCGACCCTCTCTAATAGCACGTCTGAGATCAGATGCATTGTAAGGAACCCCAACCCTCTCTAATAGCGCGTCTGAGATCAGATGCATTGTAAGGAACCCCGACCCTCTCTAATAGCGTGTCTGAGATCAGATGCATTGTAAGGAACCCCAACCCTCTCTAATAGCGCGTCTGGGATCAGGTGCATTGTAAGGAACCCCGACCCTCTCTAATAGCACGTCTGAGATCAGATGCATTGTAAGGAACCCCAACCCTCTCTAATAGCGCGTCTGAGATCAGATGCATTGTAAGGAACCCCAACCCTCTCTAATAGCGCGTCTGAGATCAGATGCATTGTAAGGAACCCCGACCCTCTCTAATAGCGTGTCTGAGATCAGATGCATTGTAAGGAACCCCAACCCTCTCTAATAGCGCGTCTGAGATCAGGTGCATTGTAAGGAACCCCGACCCTCTCTAATAGCACGTCTGAGATCAGATGCATTGTAAGGAACCCCAACCCTCTCTAATAGCGCGTCTGAGATCAGATGCATTGTAAGGAACCCCAACCCTCTCTAATAGCGCGTCTGAGATCAGATGCAATGTAAGGGACCCCAACCCTCTCTAATAGCGTGTCTGAGATCAGATGCATTGTAAGGAACCCCAACCCTCTCTAATAGCGCGTCTGAGATCAGATGCATTGTAAGGAACCCCAACCCTCTCTAATAGCGTGTCTGAGATCAGATGCATTGTAAGGAACCCCAACCCTCTCTAATAGCGCGTCTGAGATCAGGTGCATTGTAAGGAACCCCGACCCTCTCTAATAGCGCGTCTGAGATCAGATGCATTGTAAGGAACCCCAACCCTCTCTAATAGCGTGTCTGAGATCAGATGCATTGTAAGGAACCCCGACCCTCTCTAATAGCGCGTCTGAGATCAGGTGCATTGTAAGGAACCCCGACCCTCTCTAATAGCACGTCTGAGATCAGATGCATTGTAAGGAACCCCGACCCTCTCTAATAGCGCGTCTGAGATCAGATGCATTGTAAGGGACCCCGACCCTCTCTAATAGCGTGTCTGAGATCAGATGCATTGTAAGGAACCCCGACCCTCTCTAATAGCGCGTCTGAGATCAGATGCATTGTGAGGAACCCCGACCCTCTCTAATAGCGCGTCTGAGATCAGATGCATTGTAAGGAACCCCAACCCTCTCTAATAGCGTGTCTGAGATCAGATGCATTGTAAGGAACCCCAACCCTCTCTAATAGCGTGTCTGAGATCAGATGCATTGTAAGGAACCCCAACCCTCTCTAATAGCGCGTCTGAGATCAGGTGCATTGTAAGGAACCCCGACCCTCTCTAATAGCGCGTCTGAGATCAGATGCATTGTAAGGAACCCCGACCCTCTCTAATAGCACGTCTGAGATCAGATGCATTGTAAGGGACCCCAACCCTCTCTAATAGCGTGTCTGAGATCAGATGCATTGTAAGGAACCCCGACCCTCTCTAATAGCGCGTCTGAGATCAGGTGCATTGTAAGGAACCCCGACCCTCTCTAATAGTGCGTCTGAGATCAGATGCATTGTAAGGGACCCCAACCCTCTCTAATAGCGCGTCTGAGATCAGATGCATTGTGAGGAACCCCGACCCTCTCTAATAGCGCGTCTGAGATCAGATGCATTGTAAGGAACCCCAACCCTCTCTAATAGCGTGTCTGAGATCAGATGCATTGTAAGGAACCCCAACCCTCTCTAATAGCGTGTCTGAGATCAGATGCATTGTAAGGAACCCCAACCCTCTCTAATAGCGCGTCTGAGATCAGGTGCATTGTAAGGAACCCCGACCCTCCCTAATAGCGCGTCTGAGATCAGGTGCATTGTAAGGAACCCCGACCCTCTCTAATAGTGCGTCTGAGATCAGATGCATTGTAAGGGACCCCAACCCTCTCTAATAGCGTGTCTGAGATCAGATGCATTGTAAGGAACCCCAACCCTCTCTAATAGCGTGTCTGAGATCAGATGCATTGTAAGGAACCCCAACCCTCTCTAATAGCGCGTCTGAGATCAGATGCATTGTAAGGAACCCCAACCCTCTCTAATAGCGTGTCTGAGATCAGATGCATTGTAAGGAACCCCGACCCTCTCTAATAGCGTGTCTGAGATCAGGTGCATTGTAAGGAACCCCGACCCTCTCTAATAGCGTGTCTGAGATCAGATGCATTGTAAGGAACCCCAACCCTCTCTAATAGCGTGTCTGAGATCAGATGCATTGTAAGGAACCCCAACCCTCTCTAATAGCGCGTCTGAGATCAGATGCATTGTAAGGAACCCCAACCCTCTCTAATAGCGTGTCTGAGATCAGATGCATTGTAAGGAACCCCGACCCTCTCTAATAGCGTGTCTGAGATCAGGTGCATTGTAAGGAACCCCGACCCTCTCTAATAGCGTGTCTGAGATCAGATGCATTGTAAGGAACCCCAACCCTCTCTAATAGCGCGTCTGAGATCAGATGCATTGTAAGGAACCCCAACCCTCTCTAATAGCGTGTCTGAGATCAGATGCATTGTAAGGAACCCCAACCCTCTCTAATAGCGCGTCTGAGATCAGATGCATTGTAAGGAACCCCAACCCTCTCTAATAGCGCGTCTGAGATCAGATGCATCGTAAATTCATCTATATTTAGTACAATTTCAAATAACCTGAAAATTGCAGGGAACCCATTAGGGACGCCCGGGGAACCCAAGGGGTCCTAGGAACCCCTGTTAAAACACTGTGCTAGATGATTGTAAGCTCTAGAGGGCAGGGAGTCATCTCAGTGTGTCTGGGTTACATGAATTAACTACTGCAGTTTAGGTTATACATACCAGTATCTGGTACTCATACACATTGCATATAAACACATACACTGCGAGGAAACGTAAGAGTCTTAGGAACACATGCTGTGTTTCACACCAGCTGTAACAGAACAGCAGAAGGAAACCATTAGAACATGGTAGATGCCCAGATAAAGCGGAGTGAAGGCAGGAGCCCCCGCACCAACATGTCAGGGTAAGAAGCACATTGCATAGTATGAACATCCCGAGACCTCTCAGGTGTAAGGTGCGTGCTGGTCACTTAAACAGAACCAGAGGGGGCTTCAACAGATTGCAAAGCACTTTTAGCAGGGACCCTCAAACGTTCCCTCCTTGCAGACCATTTCACAGGTGGTGCAACGCGCGATATTGCACTGAATCTTCTAAAAACAGATTCTTTCATGTGGTTTCCGGATAATCTGGCACGCGGTGGTGGAAAGGAAGTGCTCACAGCCGAAACATTTAAATGGGTCGTTTTATCTGTAAATCAGAGTATGTTTGCAATTTGGATGTTTTATTTAACTTCTAATCTGCACAAACCCTGATCAGGAATATGCTGCAGTGTCTGTTGGAAGAAGATGCTCTCGAGTCCTCTAAAAGTTCTTCTCTTCAGGAAAATATAAAACATTAAAGCAGCAATACATGTTTCATTTATTGTTCTGTTTGTTTTATTACAGGATTGAAGCAGGGGGTCCCCGGGGCAGAACTACGTTAATTTCAGCCCCCGGGGACCCCCTGCTTCCAGAGATACTTACCTCCGTAGGGCACGCCGGCATCTCTGTGTCGTTTAAAGGTCCCGGTCACGCAGGCGAATAGGAAGCCGCACCGGATGACGTCACGGCTAACTATTGGCACGCGGGACATTTAAACGCCGCCATTTCGTTAGGCACACAAGCTCCCAGGCTGCAGATATACCAGCACCGCTACGGAGGCAAGAATCTCTGCAGGTAGGGGGTCCGCGGTGCTGAAAATAACACTGTTCAGCTCCAGACACCCCGTACTTTAATCCTGTAACAAAAAGCAATGAAACTTGTGTTGCTGCTTTAAAGCCGCCCTTTCCGCATCAGGTTATCTGTGTGTGGCACCTGCTCTCTAAAATACATTCCCTGCATGAAAGTGTCTCTGCCATAGGTGAACATGTCTGTTTGTGGCTGCATTACTTATGCAATATACATGCCACATGTATGCTACATGTCGATGCTCCCCCTGTGAGAACATGTGTTTGCATTACTTGCCATGCACGTCTTTAACCTTGACTTTGCTGTAAAAGCTGTGTAAAATAGAAGGCATAAGCTTATAGGGATCCATGTTCAGGTGGATAAGAAGCAAAATGTGACACTGAGTGCTCATTTGCATGTCATTACCCAGAATCCTTTGCTGCAGTGAAAGCATTGGATGCTGTACGATTATGGGGTAATTATGGGAGAAGGCAGGTTTATGGATCTGTCTTAGGCACGTGCTTTATCATTATTAGAGCCCTCCGATAATATTTTTATGTCCCTGTCTCCTAAGTAAAGAAACTTTAGACGGTTGGAGAAATGTGTAAGTTTTATAGAAACACCACGTACATTTTTTTAAAGGTAGAAATTAGTCTCTAAAAGAAAGAACTAATGGATGCAAAGCTTACATACTGCTATTAAAAAATGTGGCAACCCCATTGTTTAATAGAGATGGGCTGGCCAACTCCAGTCCTCAAGGGCCAGCAACATGTCAGGTTTAAAGGATATCCCTGCTTCAGCACAGGTGGCTCAATCAACCTGTGCTAAAGCAGGGATATCCTGGAAAACCTGACCCGTTGGTGGCATTTGAGGTCTGGAGTTGGCCACTCCTGGGTTAGAGGTGCCTGTGTGAGTGAAGCTTGGTGCTCACCTCTCTACCTGTGTCTAAACTCTGACCAATGAAGCACCCAGCTCTGTGACGTACACACACACAGGGCTAGCACACACAGTGCTAGCACACACATGCTCTGCACACACCTGCTCTGCACACACAAGCTCTGCACACACAAGCTCTGCACACACATAGGGCTAGCACACACAAGCTCTGCACACACAAGCTCTGCACACACAAGCTCTGCACACACATGCTCTGCACACACACAGGGCTAGCACACACAAGCTCTGCACACACATGCTGCTCCACCTCCTGGCTGCACAAGCCACAAGCAAGATGGAAACAGATCAAAAAGAAGAGTATTTTTGGCTGGGTTTACATTTTACAGTTGTTCATCGTAGAAAAAAAAAAAAAAAAGAGAGATCAGAAGAGCTGCCAAGATGCAGGTGCAACGGATCCCTGCCAGATCTCGGCGTCATTTCCACTATCTACATCAGGCAGATTCAGCTCAGCACATGGCGATCTGGTTTAAACCATTTTAGTGGCAGAAAAGGGGGTGAAAGTGCCAAACCACTTAGCCAGTGCCTCATTTTTTGGGGGTTTTCTTCGATCTTGATCACACACTTTAGTGCGAAACTCTCCAGCAGTTTGTTGCTTTGGAGAAATCGTTCGCGAATACGTGTTTATCAGCGGTCTAGAATATTTGGCGGTTCAGCGCTGCGCCGCCGGAACATTTGGGCGCCGCAGGTAATGTTCATCTAACCTCTTAATCTAAAAACCTAATCTTAACTCCTGGCCCTAAAAACCTTAACCCCATTATCCTAACACTAATCAGCCAACTGTGGCACGCCGGTGAAACGCCGCGTCTAAAAGTCACACTACTTTTTTAAGGGGATCTTGAAAACAGCTGTACATGTGATTCTCTAACTCAGGGGTCTCAAACTCAGTCCGCAAGGGCCACCAACGGGCCAGGTTTTATGGATATCCCTGCTTTCGAACCGGTGGCTCAATCATTGGCTCAGTCTTTCATTGAGCCACCTGTGCTGAAGCAGGGATATCCATAAAACCTCCCCTGTTGGTGGTCCTTGAGGACTGAGTTTGAGACCCCTGCTCTAACAATCACGGTGTCGGTGGCAGAGCTGCCGCAAGTCTCCTTCACTTTGGTATAAGCCAGTTTGCAATCACACCTCGTGCTTCGTGCAGTTACGCCTTCATCTGCAAAGTTATTAAACATATCCTACATGATCCATATAGCTGTTACACATGGTAATAAATTACTCGGTGTTGACACTTTATTACAACTCCAATACATTGGCTTAGATTCACTAAAGAAACAAATGGTGTTATCGGTGTTAAACGCCAATTTTATTCATCAACTGATTCACTTCCGCCATGTTGCCAGCGGCCAAGCTTCTACCAGCAGGGATGTGTCTGTGTCATGTTCTAGCACAGAGTTTACAAATGAGAAATGACATGCTATGTACTGTACTAATGTCCAATATCCGGCGATGTCGGGCAACCACCAAACAACGGTGCCAAATGTTATCACCATGCCCAGGCTGGCGTTGGGCCATAGACATAGGCAAGGTAAGACGAGCCAACCTGGAATGGGTGATACACATACATAGTATTAACCCCGTAGTAGCCCAAATGGCCAACTCGTGATGTTTGGCCCATGGCTGGCCAGTTGATCTAACAAAGGCTTACTATTTGCACGTTATGCTTTGTGTGTTTTATTTGTCGGGGTGTTTGTTCTTTGTTAACCACTTTTGGAGCCTGAAGACATTATTTTGCAGCCCCAGGCATCAAGGGGGCGGAGATGTGTGATATCCCACACTCCAAAATACTGCCGCAATCCCACTTTTTAATAACGCCAGATTGTAACCCGTCTATAGTGAATCTAGCCCGGCGTGTGTTCCTAATTTGCCCAACACCATGTCTACCAGACGGTTGAAGACTCCGGGGTACGTGGTTAAACTCTCTGTGGAGTTGTTTGCTTTTTTTTTAACTAGGCATTTCCCAGAATCCCTTGCTGCAGTGGAAGCACTGCATGCTAAGAGATAACGGGGAAAGGCAGGGCTGCAGACCTGCGTGAGACATGTGAATGTGCTCACACGTGTTATTTTCATTAACTAGTCTTAAAATAGAGATAAAAATGACGGGGAAATATGGGGAATTTGAAGATTCATTTTTTTTAAGGCATTAAAAGTTCAAGATTGTGGACAAATATTCTATGGTTCCCCCCCCCTCCCCCCTCACACTACAGTACATCATAGCAAGTATGTGGATGCTTGACTGACAGACAGCTCAGGACAGTTTTCAGATCTGTGTATCATCCATCAACAAGTATTTCAACATAGGTTCTCGCCCTCCTTCTATCCTATAAAATAGTATGCCTAGCTCAGACACCATTTCTACACACACACACACACACACACACACACACACACACACACACACACACACACACACACACACACACACACACACACACACACACACACACACACACACACACACACATTGTAATGTCTCCATCGCAACCAAATGCATTGGCGTGTTTAAGATCTTTATTTAACCTAGGGGTTCTCAACTCCAGTCCTCAAGCCGCCTCTCCCCCCCCCTCTGCCCCCCACTCAGTCAGGTTTTCAGGATATCCCTGCTTCAGCACAGGTGGCTCAATCAGTGGCTAACCTGTTGGCGGGGTCTTGAGGTCTGGAGTTGAAAACCCCTGGGTTACTCTCTTTTGCAATGTAGAAGGGGGGTGGAGGTTCTCCCAGTGTTTCTCCCCCCTGTTGTTTTGTTGGCTGGTGGTGGCGGCATATTTAGTTTAAACAGATAATGGGAAAGAACATCCATGACCTAATAACTTTCGAGTGCAGTGGAAATTCATACGTTCTTGTTTTTACGCGAGAAGGAAATAAATGACAGTGTTACTTTACGGGTTTTTTTTTCATTTTTCCAAGGAAACCGATTCACACGAATAATGTGTTTAGAAAAAACTAACTTGTTTTGCCCCTTTAAACCCACTGGTTCCTGCGATACAGCATTCTGTCGCTGACCAACATCAACCTGCTTTTCAATTAATTGTTGCCCAAACAAAGCACCTTGTCCCCCTTATGTACTGCTCCGCGCCAGAGAGAAGCAAAATATTACGTAGAGATATGCTTCTCTGCCTCCGATACACTGTACAACTATTCTGTCCAATGAACTTTGTCTGATGCATACATTATTTATAGAATGTTTTACCAGGAAGTAATATGATGAAAGTTAGCTCTCGTTACCAAGTATGTCCTGGGAATAGAGTTATGATGACAAATACAGTTACATTAAGTGAGCAGGGTTATATATTATATACAAGACATTGCATGCACAGTAAGAGATAATATATATTATAGGCGTATGTAACAGTTACAGACCAGATACCGGCTGCGCAAGCACGAACGGCGGGCACCGACTGCGCATACGCAGCCTGTACAGAGAAAAACCGGGAACCCGGGACAAACGGCGAAAAAACAGGACTTATGGTCACCCTGAATATAAGAGGTTTTTTTATCCCACAAGTATGTCACGCGGATACGTTTTTTTAACCTTTGGTTGCTGGAAAAACCACAGAATCTTCTAGAATCACAACGGAATTATCTTTTTTTTGAATGGCAATCACACGGCCTCAACCGTATCCCCCAACAGTTCTGGTGAACGCCATCTGCCTTATATAACCGGCAGCCTCGATGTTCTCAGAATGTCACATGGACCACTGGGGGTTCGGGGCTTTGTGATGTCCTGAAAACTTAGCTCTAAAGCAGGGGCGGCCAACTCCAGTCCTCAAGCGCCACCAACAGGTCAGGTTTTCAGGATATCCTCGCATCAGCACAGGTGGCTCAATCAGTGGCTCAGTCATTCTGACTGTGCCACCTGCGCTGAAGCAGGGATATCCTGAAAACCTGACCTGGTGGTGGCCCTTGAGGACTGGAGATGGCCGCCCCTGGGATAAAGGAAGGTGCCTAGGGGCTGAATGCCACCTGTAACTGTGGAATCTCAGTATTTATTTGGTTTGCTACTTAGTTATTTGCTTTTTCATAGATCTCCCACGTTGGCTGTTCTTTTCTTTTTACATAGGGAGGAAGCAGGGTGTCTCCGGGAGATAATTCCCTCCGTAGGGGGTGCTGGTAGCTACTCCGGCTCTGCTAGCTGGGGTTCACGTAATGGCCGCTCTTCAAAACTCCCGTGCCCTGCAGGCCAATAGGAAGCCGTGATGTCATTTGGTGCGGCTTCCTATTGGTCCACTTGACGCGGGACCTTTAAACTTGCAGGAGATTCCAGTGCCCCCTACGGAGGTAAGTATCTCTGGAAGCAGTAGGTCCCCGGAGCTGAAATTAATGGGGTTCAGATCTGGAGACCCCCTGCTTCAATCCCATGTAAAAAATAAATAAAAAATAAAACAGGATTGCACCTTTAAAGGGGTAACAATTGCCCATTTCAGCTGCTCATGTGAGTAGCTGCTCTCCATCCAGACACGTGGTAAAGGCATTAACCCCCTAATCTTCTCGGGCCTCTTCCTAGAGTTTGACGTTAGGGGAAGTTTTATGGCTCATGGGATGCTCGTTTGACACAAAGGGACCTCTTCATTTCGGAAGAGGAACTCTCCAGGCTACAGTATTCTCTTCTCCATTTACTAGAGGTCACGCCCTTGAAGGCCATCTGTGTGTCAGATCCTGGCCCCCATCATGTCGTCACTTTTCATTCCTTCCTCTGACTCCTTGTGGGATAAGTGTATATTTGGTGTTAGCCGTGTTAAAATCATATCACGTTTTATATACTGCACTGTACCTATTCCTTGTGTTTCCACTCCCCCTCCTTATTAAAGTGTAATCTCCTTTGGGGCAAGGACCTCCTGCCTACTGCCTCAGTTTGTCTTACCATATATGTAACTCTTGTCATACAATGTTATTGTACTGCGCTGTGGCATGTGTTGGCGCCATACCAATAAAAGATAACAATATACCAAGCGGGTTCTGTATTCATTACAGTATGGGGGTATGCCCATGGTAAAGTGATTACAAATATATATGTGTATCACACGAGGCACAGGGAAAGAACGTGACTCACCCAGTAGACTTGATATTTGTCTCCTAGTTTAGAGGACTCTGTTTGTACAGATGTCAGGTCATCCCTCCCCGCATGATTTGGTTTAAGAGAAGTCTATCACAAGTGGTAGAGAATGAGTCATGATATATAGCTACACATTTTACAACTGGGACTCTCTTAGTTCTACTGTTTTTATAGACAGATGATGTCTGTTAAATCCTGAACGCGTTTTAATTAACCCTTTAATTGCAGTAGGATTTGCAGTGCTTTTGTTAAGATCCCTGTGGCATATTTTATAATATTCTCCTGACAAGGCACACATGTATTTATTTATAAAATATGTTACCAGGAAGTAATACATTGAGAGTTACCTCTCGTTTTCAAGTGTGTCCTGGGCACAGAGTTATGATGACAGATACATGGTTACAAATACATAATTACATTAAGTGAGCAGGTTATACATTATATACAAGGCATTCCATGCACCGTAAGAGGTAATATATGCTATGGGCGTATGTAACAGTTACCGCACATAGAGTTTTGCAAATACAATAAGCCCCTGCCGCAAAGAGCTTACCATCTAATTTTGGTGCCTAAGGCACAGGGGGATAAAGTGACTTGTCACACGAGAGCTAACACTGAAATTCAAACTGTTCACCTGCTTAAAGACTTCTTGCCACAAAGCTAGTCCTTCATACTGCTAAACAGGTATCATGTATACATCAACTCAAATCAAAAACATTATTTCATTAACATTTGGGCTTTAATATTAACCACGTCACATACACAACTCCTAGCTTCTTCCAGAAGCTTTGACACCTTAAAGCTGCGGAGTGCTGCTCGGGTAACCCACTGCTTCCAGAGATACTTACCTCCGTAAGGGGCGCCAGTATCAACGCAGTCAGAGAAACGGTGTGCCTAACAATGGGGGGATTTAAATGTCCTGCGTCACGCGGGCCAATAGGAAGCTGTGATGTCATCCATTGTAGCTTTCCATTGGCCAGCGTGACTGGGACTTCACACGGATACCGGCAGCACCTGCAGAGGTAAGTATCTTTGGAAGCATACGATACGACAAAACCATACGATACCGTTTGAAGCATGAGAAGCACTCTGGTAAGTTTGATCACAAGTTCTTTGTATTAAAAAAGAGACACATATACCGAAGTTTGTGAAGTATGCAGTGCGTAAAAGGATTGGCCTTATTGAAAACAAAGAACAATTCCTTCGCTCCGACCAATTGGGCTAAAATATACTAGTGACATTTCTACATTTAGAACCTAAGTCAGTGTAAGAAAGCCAATAACAACAATAAATACAAATACAGAATACATATTTTATCAAAACAGGTGGTAAAATGAGTTAAATCATGAGAGGAAACGGCAACAACGTTCAGTTTCAAAACAGACAGAATATTTTGGTATATTACACAATAACTAAAAAAAACTTATTAGAGGCATAAAAAAGTGCTGATAATCCATTGTGTGAGAGAACGGGCTTTGGAAGGGTTCATGTCGACGTACAATTATACTTTGCCCAAAGTTTGCCCGTATACATCAGCTTATGATTTCAAAGTATTTTTGGAAGTAAAAATGTGGCAGACAGTACTACCCCACTTACACAAAATAACACACACAATGTATGCAATAAAGTGTGCGTCATCGCCTTAACCACTGTTTCTAACAGCGCTACTGCTCAATAAGGCGCCAGCATTACGATCGATATCTCTCTCTCTCTAGATTTATATATATATATATATATATATATAATTGTGTGTGTATATATATATAATCGGGATATGCAGGGTTCCTTTCTCTTTTTGCCTCACTCCCTGAATAAGAGACGGCATGAAAGACTTCCATTTGATGCAGAAAATGCCGCTGTGCATCAAAACAACATTTTCTTTGTGTTGCTGCATCCCCCCTAAACTTTTACCATCAGACTTCCAGCTCTTTCTGCAGGGACGTAGCCTTGGCAGCCCTGATGGCTGCTTGTGTGTCCTCTTTGGGCTGTTTGTATAGCTGGGACCCTGCAAAGGATACTCTGCTGTCCGCTGGGTGTTGGAAACATATCATAACTTGTCTCTCAGGGTTTAGCCATAGCTGTCAGCAAACCAAGAGCTCGGATATACATGGGAGTGATGAAACAAGCTGCGCATGGGGAGGATATATCTGAAGAAGTCTGCACAGATGGGACATGACATAAAGCCGGGTTTCTGAACCATCAAAACAAAGTACGGTTTTGAAGGCGTGCACACACTTCATCTAATCCCCGGCGAACGTTTGTTCCTATCAGAAAACCACTGAGAAGTCTGGCAGCGGATGCTGGAAAGGCAAAGATGTCAAGTTTAGGGACTAGGTGAACTGCTACAGCTGCAAGTTATTCGTGGGCTGGAAGAACAGGTCAGGATGGAGCTGCACTTGAGATGTGTGCGGGGGAATCAGCAGCTGGTTTTGGAAACCCCGTTAAGACTTTCATGTGCTTCATCTGGAGAGCGCCTCCATTCACTAGAACCGGGGTCTCAAACTCAGCCCTCAAGGGCCACCGACAGGCCAGCTTTTATGGATATCCCTGCTTCAGCACGGGTGGCTCAGTCAAAGACTGAGCCATTGATTAAGTCACCTGTGCAGAAGCAGGGATATCCAAAAAACCTGGCCTGTTGTTGGCCCTTGAGGACGGAGCTTTAGACCCCGGTTCTAGGAGGACCATCTCAGTCGTTCCCATCCATGACTGGCCTCAAACATTAACCCTTTTCTGCCACGGGGTTAGCAATGCATTGCGTGTTCCTCTGGCAATGAAAGAGATATGAAGAACGCTGAGCTTTTTCTACAGGATTATTTGGTACACAAGATCCTAATTGGGACAGGTTCCACCTCCACCTGTTGTGTTTGTGTGGCCAAGAAGCAGAAAGTGACTCCCTGTGAGTGCTCATTTGCATGTCATTACCCAGAATCCCTAGCTGCAGTGGAAGCACTGTGTGCTAAGAGATAACGGGGAAAGGCGGGGCCGCAGACCTGTCTGAGACATGTGACTGTGCTCACACGTGGAATTTTTATTTGTTCTTAAGTGTTGCAATATTGTTTTATTTTGCTTTCCTACGCCCCCACCCTTTCCTGTCTCATACTGTGCAGCAGAATGTGTTATTGCCTCGTTAATAAATGATAACGATATCATGTACATGTCCTTTTTCTGCACCTTAATCTTATCCATATAAAATGACAGCCATGGAACCATGGGGGAAGATAAATGTATGTAAGTGTATACAATCCATTACATAAATGTGATTAATTATTGCCCCCGAAGAGCTTACTTTACTTGGTACTACTGTAGCTTCAGAACTTAACAGCTTTCTAAATAAACCATCCTACATAGAAATCCCAACTCAAATTCATCTCATGAGATTCTAGTCTGACTCTCTAAGCAGGGGTGTGACTGCACCACTACTAACCCCGCAAGGCAGGGAGGGCCCCGCCGGAAGCTGAACCCGGCCAGATGTGGGGTCCAGCTTCTGCGTCCAGCTGCCGGAGCCTCTGTTTGCTGCAGGCCCGCACGCAAATCCCCTCCTGACCCGCCAGTGCATCTGTGCCCCGGTCGGCACCGGAAATCAAGCCCAACTTCCACATCTGCCCGCATGGCCCAAGCTTCTCGCCAACTCAGGACAGGGGACCTCTAGCCACCATTTATAAGGGACTAGCTGAGAGCCCCGGCGTTGCCCGGGATGTTTGTGGTGTGGGTGTGGCATTTGGGTGGGGAGTGGTCCACGCGGCCCATGTGCGGTGGTAGTGCTGCTGTGGCTGTACTGATGGTGATTGTATTGGTGTGCTGATTTGGGAGGGTTTGGTGCTGATGTGGGGGTGCGGATGTGGGTGTGCCGATGGGGGAGGTGCAAAGGTGGCGATGTGTGGGTGCTGATGGTGTTGATGGGGGCTGGGAATGGTGGGGAGCCGAGAATGCCAGTGTGCTGGGGGGGCATGGGATACCGGTGTGCTGATGTGGTGGTGCTGGGGTGTGTGTGTGTATACATGTTTGTGTGTATACATTGTATGTGTGTGTGTGTATACATGTGTGTGTGTATGTGTATGTGTACGTGTGTGTGTATACACGTGTGTGTGTATGTGTATACACGTGTGTGTGTATACACGTATGTGTGTGTATACACGTGTGTGTGTGTATACACGTGTGTGTGTATACACGTGTGTGTGTGTGTGTGTATACACGTGTGTGTATACACATGTGTGTGTGTATACATTGTGTGTATGTATATATTGTGTGTGTGTATACGTGTGTGTGTGTATACACATGTGTGTATACACGTGTATACATGTTTGTGTGTGTGTATACATGTTTGTGTGTATACATTGTATGTGTGTGTGTGTGTGTGTGTGTGTGTACATTTGTGTGTGTGTACACATGTTTGTGTGTGTATACACATGTGTGTGTATACACATGTGTGTGTGTGTATACGTGTGTGTGTATACATGTGTGTGTGTGTATACATGTGTATGTGTGTATACATGTGTGTGTGTGTATATACATGTGTGTGTATATACATGTGTGTGTGTGTGCACACATGTGTGTGTGTGTACACATGTGTGTGTACACATGTGTGTGTGTGTGTGTGTGTATACATGTGTGTGTGTGTATACATGTGTGTGTGTGTGTATACATGTGTGTGTATACATGTGTGTGTGTGTGTATACATGTGTGTGTATACATGTGTGTGTGTATACATTATGTGTATGTATACCTGTGTGTATACGTGTGTGAGTGTATACGTGTGTGTGTGTGTGTGTGTGTACATGTGTGTGTGTGTATGTCTCCATGTGTGTGTGTGTATGTCTTCATGTGTGTGTGTGTATGTCTCCATGTGTGTGTACGTGTACATGTGTGTGAGTATACGTGTACATGTGTGTGTGTGTACGTGTCTATGTGTGTGTGTGTGTGTACGTGTACGTGTGTGTGTGTGTGTACGTGTCTACGTGTACATGTGTGTGTGTGTCTACGTGTACATGTGTGTGTGTCTACGTGTACGTGTGTGTGTCTACGTGCGTGTGTGTACGTGTGTGTGTGTGTACGTGTGTGTCTACGTGTGTGTCTACGTGTGTGTCTACGTGTGTGTGTTTGTGTATACGTGTGTGTGTTTGTGTATACGTGTGTGTGTTTGTGTCTACGTGTGTGTGTTTGTGTATACGTGTGTGTATACGTGTGTGTGTGTGTGTATACGTGTGTGTGTGTGTCTACGTCTGTGTGTGTGTGTGTGTGTCTACGTGTGTGTGTGTGTGTGTCTGTGTCCCTGTGTGTCCTTTGGCCCGTGACTCCGCCTCAGGGAAGGGGGGGGGGGGGTGGGGGGGGAGGTGGTGGGAAGGGGGGGGGGGTGGGGGGGAGGTGGTGGGAAGGAGGGGGGTGGGGGGAAGGGGAGGTGGGGGGGAAGGGGAGGTGGTGGGAAGGGGGGGGTGGGGGGGGGAGGTGGTGGGGAGTTGGGAAGGGGGGTGGGGGAGGTGGGAAGGGGGGTGGAGGTGGTGAGGAGGTGGTGGGAGGTTGTAAGGGGGGAGTGAAGGGAAGGGGTGAAGGTGGGGGTGGAGGGGAGGTGAAGGGTGGGGGTGGAGGGGAGGTGAAGGGGGGGGGTGGAGGGGAGGTGAAGGGGGGGGGGTGGAGGGGAGGTGAAGGGTGGGGTGGAGGGGAGGTGGAGGGGAGGTGAAGGGGGGGTGGAGGGGAGGTGAAGGGGGGGGTGGAGGGGAGGTGAAGGGGGGGGTGGAGGGGAGGTGAAGGGGGGGGTGGAGGGGAGGTGAAGGGGGGGGTGGAGGGGAGGTGAGGGGGGGGGGTGGAGGGGAGGTGAAGGGGGGGGGTGGAGGGGAGGTGAGGGGGGGGGGTGGAGGGGAGGTGAAGGGGGGGGTGGAGGGGAGGTGAAGGGGGGGGTGGAGGGGAGGTGAAGGGGGGGGTGGAGGGGAGGTGAAGGGGGGGGTGGAGGGGAGGTGAAGGGGGGGGTGGAGGGGAGGTGAAGGGGGGGGTGGAGGGGAGGTGAAGGGGGGGTGGGGGGGTGAAAGGGAGGTGGGGGGGGGGGTGAAGGGGAGGTGGGGGGGGGGGTGAAGGGGAGGTGGGGGGGGGGGGGTGAAGGGGGGTGGAGGGGAGGTGGGGGGGGGGGGTGAAGGGGGGTGGAGGGGAGGTGAAGGGGGGGTGGAGGGGAGGTGAAGGGGGGGTGGAGGGAGGTGGAAGGGAAGTGGAGTGAGGGGTGGGTGAGGGGAGGTGAGGTGAAGGGGGGTGAGGGGAGTTGAAGGGGGGTGAGGGGAGGTGAAGGGGGGGTGAGGGGAGGTGAAGGCCGCTTCCTCACCCGTCCGGCCGCTCACTCACCCGTCCGGCAGCTCCCTCACCCGTCCGGCAGCTCCCTCACCCGTCCGGCAGCTCCCTCACCCGTCCGGCCGCTCCCACGTGTATCTGAGGCGGGAGGCAGCTTGTTGTGGCCGCTCCCCCGCTGTGTCCCGGGCGCTCGCTCGCTCCGCTGACTGTAGCGGCGCCGGGGGGGGGGGTGGAGGGGAGGTGATTTGAAGGGGGGTGAGGGGTGGGTGAAGGCCGCTCACTCACCCGTCCGGCCGCTCCCACGTGGAACTGAGGCGGGAGGCAGCTTGTTGTTGCCGCTCCCCCGCTGTGTCCCGGGCACTCGCTCCTCCGCTGACTGTAGCGGCGCCGGGGGGGTTTGAAAGCGCGGGAGACACGGGGAGAGGAGGAGGTGCGCGCGGGTGTGGAGGCTGATTTCGGGGAGGAAGAGGCGGAGGCTCCGGCGGGTATGTGAGCCCCCCCCCCCCCGGGTTATACATGCTGCTAATGTACACCCCCCCCTACTGTGTGTGTGTGTGTGTGTGTGTGAGTGTGTGTGTGAGTGTGTGTGTGTCCCTGTGTGTGTCCCTGTGTGTGTGTGTGTGTGTGTGTGTGTGTGTGTCCCTGTGTGTGTGTTTGTGTCCCTGTGTGTCCTTTGGGCCGTCACTCCGCCTCAGGCCAATGAGAGGTGTGCGGGGGCGGCCCAAGGGACCAATGAGATTTCCCCTAGGGACACCGGACATCCAGCAGGCAGGCAGGCTGGCATGCATGCATGCAGGCAGGCAGGCAAACATACAGTGCTTTCACTAATATAGTATAAGATACATCTACTGTATATACGCCCAGGACATACGTGAAAACGAGAGGTAACTCAATGTATTACTTCCTGGTAAAACATTTTATAAATAAATAATACGCTGAAGCAGCCACTCAGACCGTTTTTCGGCCGCAAATCCCTATTGAGAGCAATAGAATTTTTGGCCGCTTCCTCATATATAGAATTACCCCCTAAGCCTCTTGTTTCCACGAACTATAGAACGGGATAAAAGAATTGCAGCCGTAATGGTTTCTTATTTCATGTGAAGAAGGAAATAAGGATAAAGAAAGGAAGAAAAATTCTTAATATATGTATATTTTATTGGTTGCAAATACAAGGTTTTAAACATGAAGAACACTGAGGTTTGTGTAGAATTATCCATTGCTGGGCCAATAAAAAGTCCATAATATCTATTTATTTTTTTAACGTGTCTTCCATGTATTATAAGAACGTTGACGGATGACCATGAGTGGACATGGTGACTCAGAGCTTGGTCTGTCATACCGTACGTGAGAAGAAGAATGAAGATGGGGATTGCATCTGGACTCTGAAGGAAGTCTGAAGTCAAACAAGAAAGCCGTGTCCTCCCAACAAACAAAGGAAAATCAACACCTAAGTGTTGGAAGTTTGGAAAGCCTCCAAGTGACGGGCCAGGCAGAGCAGAGTAAGAGCAGATCATGGCAGGGAACCGGGTGGGTGCGAAGACATCATGGAATTCGGACGGGTGGGCTGATGCTGGAGGTGGAGCTCCTTGAGGGCATTTAAAGTGTTTTAATTTAAAAAGGAAAACAAAGCAAACCATTTAAAGCCTCAGTGAAACATCTTAACGTAGACTGGATTTGCAATAAAGTGGAATAGGCTCTGTCACTCCTGTTGAAATTGGGCAAAAATAAACGAGAACTTCAGGGGTAGGGCTACCTTTATTTAGATAGGTAGAAGAGAAGAGGAGCACAGCTCACTTTTTTTTTTAGCATACAAAAATGCGACATAAGGGCAACTCCAAACATGGGGAAAAATATATATTAACCTTTAATGATCAGCAATAGTATAGGAGCACGCACCAACGCGTTTCATCCCGCAGGACTTTCTCAAGGTGTCTCAAGTCTACCTTTATTTAGACTGACGGAATATATTTTTTATTCTGTCCGTTCAAATAAAAAGTTATCACCTTCTATTAAAGTCCTTGTTCCTTTTTACACCGTGAAGTAAAAGCACTCAGCCATATAACATGTTTAACGTTAGTTTTATAGTTAAGATATATGTCACATTTTAAACGTACGCCTTAAAGGCATACTGTGACACAGGGGGTTGGGAGCATTTTTTTTTTCAAAGAAAAACAACTCTGAATTACATTTTTAATGTATTATTATGTAACAAGCATTTGTTGTTTCCTTATCAACCATTTACAAAGTCACATCCCCTTCCTCTTCTGAAACAGGCTCTGGCACACCCCCTTTTTGAGCCCTGCCCTCTCTCCAGCAGTGCACCAATTGTATCTAGTGACTGCCTGGTCACATGATCTTCCCCACATAACTTTGCATGATCCCCTTCTGCTGCACTGACAGCCATTTAGTGAACCCCCGAGCCGAATCTTCGCCGATCAATCGCAGGAGAACGGATCGACCGGCAACTAAGCTAATTACTTATTGTGTGTATTGTATTGATGCACATATTAAAGGGGGGAAAGAAGAAGAAAAACGGCAGCTTTGATTGCTGCTTTTAAACATGAATTCTGATTAATATGCCAGTGTAAAACAATGCACGTGTAGGCCCAGTCAGGTATTAATTGAGTTCTGTAAAGCAAAAGAAAAGTGTAATGTGAAATCTACTAAGGCACAATCTCTGTGAGCCTCAGTGTGCTGAGCAGAATGTTGAATTTACAGATCTAAGATAGGTCGGGACAAATAGCCTAAACTCATTTGAAATGCACATGCAAAATATGAAACTGAATCCCGCTCTGGCACAGTGGCATGCTGGCAGCGGGTGTGTTTACATACCCAACTCTAGTCTATGACTTCTGTATGCGTGTTGGCCTCTTGAGTCTTGAGAAGCTCATATGCAACGTTTGTCACCTAACATTTATTTTGGACATGCACCGGTTTACTTCTAAATAGGACTCTCTCTCTCTCTCTCTCTTTTTTTTTCTGTAGGATATTTTATTAATTCCTGGTGATAAATGGGGAAACAGGACGCCGTTTCTAGACTCTGGATGGATAGGGGTTGCCAGTTGGCTTTTTGGAGCGTTTTTATTTATTTATTAGTGTTTATAAAAGCGTGTCGTTGTGTTGGGCCACTCTGGGATGCCAAGAGCTACAGGGAAATATTTCAGGATGAACGGGACATTCTTAAAAGTGCTTCTTTCGTATGTCCACCCCTCTGTGAATGTTTTGCCGTGCTGCAAAGGTCACTGTGGAACACTGTGTGTGCACAGAACTCAGACTCCGAACCCAGTGACCTGGGGAGAACCAGTGATTTCAATCACCGATACCTCCAAAAATACATTTCACCAAACCCTATAAAATAGAGCTTCTCTGTATTAATGCTGCCTTTGTGCATTCTATTTTTTTTTTTTAAATTTGGTTTCTAACCATTTAGCATCTAAATCTAGAAAATGAAACGCTACAGACTGAAGTCTCTGCTGCTTACATTGCATTGAAGATGTTGTCCAAAAGAGTCGACCATCTGAAATCCAGGAACACAGCGGTTCTCAGGTCTGGCCTGTGCATGCAATGTCGTGTGTATAATGTATAGCCCGGCTCACTTAATGTAACCATGTATGTGTAACCATGTATGTGTAACCATGTATCCGTCATCAGAACTCCGTGCCCAGGATATACTTTAAAACGAGCGGTTACTCTCAATGTATTACTTCCTGGTAACACATTTATAGAAATAAATAAGTCCTCAAGACCCCCCGGCCCCCTTCTCCTCCCCCCTCCCAACAGGTCATGTTTGGAGGATATCCCAGATTCAGCACAGGTGACTCAATCAGTGGCTCACTTGTGCTGAACCTGGGATATCCCCAAAACCTAACCTGTTGGGGGGGGGTGGGGGGTCCCGAGGACTGGAGTTGACCCCCCCTGCCATAACAGGACGGGTTTGTGTATATTCTTCATTGAACTGTATGAACTACAGTACTCCCAAACCTCTGGATTTTGTTGTCTTACAGGACAAAGGCTGCGTGAAACGTTCTGCTCATCCGATTGTACAACTTTCTCCCCCCGGCGGTGCCGGTCGGTCCACACAGCGTCCCGTGCGCCGTATTCATTAATGTGCTGAGTGAATATCCGCGCTGCAGCGCTGGTGTCACATACAGCGGGTTCTGGGTTTCTTTTATTGATCACAACCTTCGTGTGCAGAAATATTAATAGACATGTTTCATGGAACAAAGTTCCTTTGTCTGGTTTGGCTGCATGCCCATCTCGACCCATTTACCAATAAGTAGTAGATAGCTTAGCGCAGGGGTGGGCAACTCCAATCCTCAAGGGCCACCAACAGGTCAGGTTTTCAGGACATCCCTGCTTCAGCACAGGTGGCTCAATCAGTGGCTCAGTCAAAGACTGAGCCTCTAATTGAGCTACCTGTGTAGAATCTGGGACTGATTGAGTCACTGATGCTGAAGCTGGGATATCCTGAAAACCTGACCTGTTGGTGGCCCTCAAGCCGCCGCTCCCCCCAACAGGTCAGGCTATCAGGACTGACAGCCACCTGTGCTGAAACGGACCAATTGAGCGACCTGTGCTTAAGCAGGGACAGATTGAGCCTTCTGTGCTGAAGCAGGAATATCCTGAAAGCCTGACCTGTTGGGGAGTGGGGGGAGGGGAGGGTTAAGGACTGGAGTTGAGCACCCCTGGCTTAAAAAAATGTCTGCTGTTCCATTTGATTAATTTATAGTGTCACTAATTGAGGTGTCGCTCATTGGCTGCTGTAACTAATCATATGGAAGCAAGACCTCTTTAGGCAGAGGAAAAACTCAACTGTCCCCTTCCTTGGGCGATAATACATTTGCTGTCACAAAGTAGCACAGCTCTCAATGACAAAACAGAGCGGAAAGTGTTTTGATACAAGATAATTCATTCAAGGAGCCACAGGGGTTGGGTTACCATCAATTATTACCAGACGGTGATCCAAATTCTGCAATGAGTCATGAATTAAGCACATATGATATAAATCATTGGTGGGCAACAGGTGGCCTTCAACCGCTGACCCCCACAGCAGCTCCTGTCCCTCTCCCCCCAGTGCAGAGGGAGTGGAGATGTTACCGTGGGGACTGCTGCTTCTTCACACTCTCCGAGCTGTCTAATGGTCGTGCTAATCACTATTTCCCAGTGTAAGGAGAGGAGCTGGACAGTATTCATCACGTGTCAGCATTAATAGGCGACTGGAGGTGGACAAGCCAATACTCACGGGTGCAACATCCCTTCTGCCTGTGCAATATATATATATGCAGAGTAAATGAGTTCTTCAGTATTAGGTGATACCTTTTTTTATTGGACTAACAATTTATGTCATAGGACAAGCTTTCGAGAGTTATCCTCTCTTCTTCAGGTCGAGCAATACTGATATACACAGGGTTCAATTGCTAAAACAGTGTGGAGAGAGGGAAAAAAACAAAAAAACAACAGATATTTACTGTAGATAAGGTAGGGTGTTAAGTGTTTGAAGCCAGGGGACAGTGTCAAAGAAAGGTGGGGAAGGATACTGGGGGGGGAGAGAAAGTGTGGATAAGAATAGAGGCAAGCAGGATAATTACAAGCCATTTTGATAGGGTGTGAGAAAACCCATGTCCGCATTAAGTCCTTTGGTTTTGGTGTCAAAGAGTCTTATCATTCTGAGTTCAAATGTTTTCCGTTCTTGGGTGCGTTTAAACATTCCATTGAGGATTTTGATTTTTAGATCATTTATGGAATGATCTGGTTGTGAGAAGTGATGTCCCACAGGTGAGCAGTATCTTCCTTCTTCGTGATGGAGTATAGAGTGTCTGTGCATATTCATTCTTCCTTGTAGTTTTTGGCTGGTTTCCCCAATGTAGCAACCTTGGTCACATATATAATGTGCGGCCCTTTTTAGGGAACATGGGGCGTACAATTGAGGTATTTCATGTTGCCTATCACTGATATAGTCAATGCTACTAATGAATGCTGCTACTTTGTCAACTGTCACAAGCTGACGAAGACAGGAGCACAACACCACGTTTTTATAATAATAACTTTATTTCATATAGTGCTTTTCTCACAATGGGACTGAAAGCGCGCCACAATTACATTCCAGCGCGCAGGAATTTTTGACAGACACGGTCCCCACCCCGCAGAGCTTACAATCTATGATTTTGGTACCTGAGGAAGATGAAGTGACTTGCCCAAGGTTACAAGGAGCTGACCCTGGGAATTGAACCATGTTCTCTTGCTTCAATCTCAGTGTCATTGTCTACAGAGTTAGTGTCTTTAATTACTGAGCCGCTCCTTCTTAGAAGAATGAACCAAATTATTCTTAAATATGTGCTAAAGAACGTGCTCGTTTCGCTTTTGTGAGATGTAAAAGAATGGGAATAAATGAAATATCTCACGTTCGCTGTTGACCAATGTTAAGTTTTAAAGACAGTAAATGGAACAGAAAGACTCCTGTCCACCCGCGGTGACATTCAGGGCTCATGCCTCCGACGCCATGCTGGGTGTCTAAATGGATACGTACTTTCCCCCTTACACCCACCTTGCTCCAATTGAGGTATCAATGATGTATATAAATAGAGCTAGAACAAGAGGTCAGCCTGCAGGTGGGCGCTCAGGAAAAATATAAGGAAGTACTTCTTCGTTGGAAGAGTAGTGGATTTAACAAGTAGCCTTTAGTCAGCGCTGGTGAAGGTTAATACAGTGAGGGAATGCAAAACTGTTTGGGATAGACACAAATGTTCTCTACACATGGAAGAAAGCGAAGGATCCAATTGGGTCTGCGGTTTCGCAGTGGGGAGGTAAATGGGAAGACGTGGCGGGCTGTGGTTCTTATCTGGCCTGATGTTTCTCTGTTTTACACCTCTCAGCGTTTCCCTTATGGAGATGTGGAGAAAGAGATACGTCACCTCTTCGGGTTACGCATGAGAACACAAATCACACACAAACAAACACACACTAACTATGGAGTTTAACATTTGCACAGCCTAATCTCTTCAACTTCAGGGATCCACACTTGCGCATCTAGCGATAATCCACATTGACATGTTAAATTCAGGTGGTTTTTAATTTGAACTAAAGCAAATCCGGGGATTATGTCCAAGAGGAATTTGCTAAACCAGAAGGATGTGATGTGCTGATGCCACTCCTATATTGTTCTGCATCTATAACACATCTGAAAGAAAGTGGAATGGCCAGCTGAGATATTAATTGGTGGAAAGGAGTCCATGCCCCTGAAAATGTCACAATCTAAGTCGAAAGACTCAGAGCCAGTAACGGATAAAGTGCATTCGTTTATATGGGCATGGCCAAGAGGACAAGTACATGCCTGTGGAGTGGATAATGTAGCCATCATAGAGAGCTACCATAATACTTCCATACAAGGTCATTTTGCAGGTGGGTCCGGAAGATTGGGAGAGAACAAGATTGGTTGATTGAGAGGAAGGGAGTTCCAGAGGTCGAAGCAATGAGCAAGAAAGGAGTAAGACAAAGGAGAACGTTAGCAAAGAGAAGCATCACCAACGGGACAGTTTTGAGCAGAGCCAATTTGCAACCACATGTCATTTCAGTAGAGCCCAGTATACCTGGTAACAAGGCTCTGCAAGATTGGTGTTCTTAGCAGCCTTGAGTCCACTGGTTGGTTTTGGTTCTTTCTACCCAAAATTGGCATAAAACGTGAATTTTCTGTTAGATAATGCAGACTTGGACTGGTTTAGAAGCTTTGTTCTGCATTCCCGTTTGACCAATTTTCACCATGATGCTTCACTTCATTCTCCACAATTCTTGGCAAATAAACTTGGACACAGGGCTAGTTGTTTACTTGGCGTGCTGAGATCAAAGCGAGGGGTCTAATGAGGCCATTAGTTTTCCATGAATAATATTATTGCCATACGGTTCACTCTTTACAAACCTAGTCTAAAAAGGCAAGATTAACCCCATGACTTCTGGAAGAGTTGGCTCTACAATACAAAATCCCCCAGCAGTAATATGATTAAAAGGCACAAACAATTGCTTAACCTCTCGCCTCCACATTCTTTAATATCTGCCATACATTATTTTACATGACGAAATGCGTTAAATTAAGAGCAGCTTCTTTCCCTTACAATCCAGCCAACTGCCCAGACGTTCACATAGCTCAGCCTCAGTAGACTATTTACTACACACTAATAAGAAAGCAATCTTCTGCAGATGTGTGTGCTTAAGGAAGGGCTTGTAATTCAGGGGTGTTCAATGCCAGTCCTCAAGCCCCCCCTCAACAGGTCAGGGCTATTTGTCGACGGCGGAATGCGCTATTCAACGCCTGAATGCGTTATCCAACGCTCACCGCCACTGATTAACATGGGACTTACTTTACAACGGTTTCACTATCCAACGGTACTTCCAGAGCGGATTCCGGTGGATAACCGAGGACCGCCTGTAAGGTGAAGTCAAAGTCTATAGCCAAAAAGAATAGCCCACCCCTGCACAAACCTCTTTGTAGAAAAGCTTTAAGGGGGAACACCAATGAAAAATCAGGTACCAACGACAACATACCAGAAGGGATCAGGATGGAAAGTAAATGGTAAAAAAAAAAAAATAAGGGTTTAATTTAATGTCTACTAACAAATAGTGACAAAGATATAGACAATGTATGGGGAAGAAAACCTGCACTGAAAAACAAATTAAATTCAAAACCAATACACATCTAGGATGTTTCAACTGTATATATTTATGATCATGATAGACCAATATTTTGGAGACTATCTAGGTTATGGCACGAAGTCTGTGTGTTCACAGATTGGAGTGTTAGTGATCAATAATAAGGTACAGGGCTAGATTTGTTTAGTACCAATCCTAGAATGTCTCCTTCAAAAGTGCTTTTTTAACACTGCTAGGAGCTTACTAGACGGCGGCCACTCTCGGTCACTGTGGTTGTCACAGGAGGCCAGGACTTTTAAACACTGTTATACCGGGATCATTCACGCGGCAAACACCGTAGTGGAATAAAATGAGGTTTATTCGGGTAAAGCCGCGTACACACCGGGACATACAAAGATACGGGTAAAATACATACTTACTGGGGCACTGGGGGGTGAAATCTGGGATAAAATAGGTGCAGGGCGCCTGCTTCGGAAGGCTTACCCTGACCGGGATATCCACCCGGGCTTTCTGGCTAAAAATCTTAGCCGCGACTGCTCCGTTCTAAAACGAGAACTTGGACCTCGCGTCTGACTTAGCCGCAGTGAGGCAGGTTGTCTTAGCTCCAAAAATGAAGCCGGTTGCTCACATATTCGTAACAGGGCAACTTTGAAAAGCCGCCTCTGCATCACTGGCCCAAGTCACAAGATCGTCTGGTTCTCTGGCTGGGGCTTCTCCTTACTTACCTTCTGCTGTTCTATGTTCAGCATGGAAGTAGGAGGAGCGACCAATCAGAGCGTGGGAATTCCTCCCTGCCAGCCAATAAGAACAGGGGCTCATCCTTTGGCTGATGTGAGAGGAGGGGGCATGTTCAAGCCGGCTCAGGATGCTCTGTGGGCGGGACATACGAATTGACCAATGAGAAACGCGCTGACATTCTGCCGCTTCCCCCAGTCAACCCATTATCACCTACTGGGCAGGCTCCACTGAGTCTGGCAGACCAGAGGGTCCTCCTCACAGGGGGTATCTGTTTTCTGGACTCAGTACTCTGCCCTGCCCCGGCCACTTAGCACCCCGACACCTCTCACCATCCCGTCTCCTCTTTGAACTCCGATGTCTATCCAGACTTCCCGGCACCTATATGGATTCCTGGGCTGGCTGAATAGACATTTATAGTAAAAGCACACAACATTATAAAACATATTTTAATATAGTACGGACCTTGGGGAACTTTATACTTATAAGGGAAACGGATCTGGGATACCTGGGCTCGAAAACCAGGAGTCTGGGGGACACCGGGTAGTCCCGGTGTAATTCAACCCGCGCACCGGGTGCCTGCACGCCGGGGAGAATTACTGTAGGAAACTACCGGTAACTTTAGCCACTGAACTCCTGCAAACAAAATAATTGCATTTCGACCCAAATATCCCACACTAAACTGACACACAAGAAGTGTCACGTTTCTAGGGCAAAGGGAACATGTGAACAGGAAAAGCAGGGGTCACTTTATTTACATGTATAATCCCTGGACCATGGTGCTAGGAAGCTGGCAGGTACCCCACTGTCTCAGGGGTAACTAGGTGGCCTTAACCTTTATTGCATAGCCTGGTTACCCCCTCCCGTCACAGTGCTGATAAGCAACCAGGGGAATTCTAGTGAATGAGAACAGGAGTTATCATATAAAACAGGCCAGGCTGTCTCCCCGAAGTTTGTTACCTCTAGAAAAGGGTTGGTCAACTCCAGTCCTCAAGGGCCACAAACAGGTCAGGTTTTAAGGATATCCCTGCTTCAGCACAGGTGGCTCGGTCTTTGACTGAGCCATCTGTGCTGAAGCAAGGATATACTTAAAGCTAACCTGTCGGTGGCCCTTGAGGACTGGAGTTGGCCAGCCCTGCTCTAGAACTCTCAGGACACTGCCTGCAGAGCGAGACATTGTCAGAGGGAGATGTCACTCATATGGAATTTCACTTGTGGTCCTTTTCATTTCGAACATCAATCATAGTCTACAGTACTCACTAATGTCAGAATGATTTGGTGTATAATTCCATGTATTTGTATCTTTAGGAAATAAAAAAAAATGTGCTAACTTTAATCCTTTTACGACTTTGAGATGTAATTCTTTCCAGGACAGAAAGGGGACTATAGAAGACAATATTTTTGATGCCAAAACAGAGAGCGGATAAGAAACAAAGATAATATACATAGAATGAAAACACTTTCAAAAAGTGACATTTTCTGGCATACTGAAGATTTTAAATGCATACCGATTTGAGTAGTTATGGGAAGAAACAACACAACTTCGGGGTGAAAGCTTTTCCACGAAAACATTATTAAATCCAAGAGGAGAGCAAACTTCAAGAGCCAATCCAGCGTCCAAACAAGCAAAACAGGATCCAACGGTCGTTCTGCCTATTTATCCATTTGTATCTTAATTGGGCTACAGAACGCACAGCCGTGGGATACCCCCTGCGCGTTGTTTGAGAAAATAAAACGGATTTATGCAGAGAGATTTTATCATGGTTGTGACGCTAAAGTAGCCAGTTAGAAAATGCTTCTTTTATCGTGTGTGTATCGAAATATTTGGTACTCCAATAGCGCATATTATATTACTACCCACCAATTATGTAGCAAATGGTTATAAGGAGCAGGATACTTTAGTAGGAAGTAACACATGTAATTATGCGATGTATCAGTTTCTGGGTCTCTAACTTCAATTTTAAAACATGTTTTATACATTTAACATGAAGACATAAGACAGGACAATTTAATACTTAATCAGGGCATGCTGCTAAAAGTATCAGCTTCATACATAACCTCCAACTTAGCGTGTGTTATTGCAATATTGAACAGTTTTGCTGGACCAGGCAGAGCAGGAAATGGTTAACTAAAACATGTCAACCTTTGAAAGGCATCAGAGGTTACGTTACCACGAATTAAAACAAGCAATTATTTGTGGCATATTAATTTCAGTCTCCAAAAATTGCATTCTGGAATTTCATTTATCTTTTTAAAGCAACAATTCTTTACCCTCCCCCTCCCCGGGGACCCACAGGAGACCATTTTGTTTCCCCCGAAGGAAGCACTAACACTAGTAACTACTCTGGAAAGTATCTTGGGAACGGCGTTCCCCCGATCTATAAATAATGAGGAGAATCTCCTGTGCAATGCTTTAAACAAATAATAATTGGAAAATTTGACTTTAAAGTTTAAGGTAGGGCCCCTGGGGAAACATAAGGATGTATTTGTGTTTGGTACAAATGCCTCAGATCCCAATATGGGACAGTCACAGTCCTAACCCCCTTGGCTGCCAGGGGAGGTTGCGAAGCTTAAGGTGTAGTAATGTCGCTGCCTTTGTCAGTAAACCTGGCCCGAAGCCCATCGTCAGATCTCTTTGTGATCTTGGACAAGTCACCCACCCCATGTAACAAGCATTTTTTGTTTCTATAGCAACCATTTACAAAGTCACATCCCCTTCCTCTTCTGAAACAGGCTCTGGCACACCCCTTTTTGAGCCCTGCCCTCTCGCTAGCATTGCACTAATTGTATCTAGCGACTGCCTGGTCACATGATCTTCCCCACAGTACTTTACATCTTTGGTCCTCTTCTGCTGCACTGACAGCCATTTAGTGAACCCCCGAGCCAAATCTTCGCTGATCGATCACAGGAAAACGGATCGATTGGCAACTTCGCTAATTACTTATCACTGTGTGGATTGTATTGATGCACATATTTAAAAAAAAAAAAATGTAATAAACAGCCCTAATCAAGGCAAGAATAAAAAATAAAAATAAACTTATTTGACATTTCTGATTAAGATCACATGTAATCCAGAAATCTACTATCTGGATACTCATCATTTTGGCCTGCAATATTAAATAGACCTGGCAGGGTTAAATTAGACAAACGTGCTGTACTCATCCTCTCCTTGGATTTCTGACCACTAAAGCAAACACAGAGTCCCACATTATCCCATGTCCTTAGGCCTGTCCCAGACACTCGGTGCTATTGCAGAGTGGAATTCCTAAATGTGTTCACTCACGTTTGGAGTAGTGACTTCATGGAGCAGCTAATGAGCTGGGATGATAGGTGGTTTAACAGATAATCAATCTCTGAAATGGTTTGCCTGAATATATACACCAAGCAGGAATACAGTATATGTTACTGAGAGGATCCCATCATGCACTGCACGCCTCTAATGCAAAGGGGCATCCAGTCACACAAACAGTAACACAAGATGCATGCACAGGTTGTCTGTCTTTCCCCACTGTAATAAAATAATAAAAGACTTGCAAAGACTGGGGGGAAAAAAGAAGATGCAAATTTTCTGCGGGTCACAATTAATATGGCTGTCTCACTGTGTAAACAAACTGCCATAGCTAGCTATCACAGAAAAATGTTCAGTGTACGGTAGGCAAATGACAACTAGGAATGGAAGGAAAAAGAAGACGTAGACTCAATAATGAGATTGGATTCCTCATAACGGAATCTTATTTACTGACCCAGTTACCATGAAGTGGACACTGCTTCCTTAACCAGTTAGGTCATGTCCTTAAAGTTGGTCAGCCTACTAAAACCCAGTTGGCCATGTTTACTTAGCAGTGCTAGTTCATAAAATATTTTATGGCGTGAGAAGCAAACGACAGGTCGTTCACTTCAATGGGGCCATAAGATGTCTTCCGACACCGGAAGGTGTCTTATGGAATAACACCGCTTAGTCAATATGGCCCACATGTTGGACACCGTACCACAGCTCCGAAGGAGATATTGAATACACCTGTGGTTTCAGATGAACGTATTTAGTAATTGTATTACTTAGCACACGGACCAGTGTAATCCACTTCTTTAAAGTCCATTGGCGAATTAGTCCCAATTATATTCTTAACATGCTTGACTTCCCATACCAGGGTGGGGGGGGGGGGAGGGGGGGGGTTGCCAGACTTGCTGCAAGACCTCACCCCGAAGCCTTCTGCTTCACATCTCCTGGGAGGCAGGTGGTGGGTGAGTGGGTTGGAGTGTGGAAGGGTGCTGAAATTCAGCTGACACACAGTATATTAGTTTGTACCTGGGACGTGCTCTGGGACTGCGGCTGGGCTGACTATAGCATCGTAACGACAGACGCCGTCCCTCCAACAACTAAGAAGTCACTAAAACGGTGACTTTTGTATGCTAAGAGATCCTGGGGGAAAGCAGGATTGCAGACCTGTCTGATACGTGCGAGTGGTATTTTTATTTACTGTACATATGATGTATAGTTTGTTGTCTGAAATAACATTTGGAGCATTGCGTTATGTACCCATTGGGACTAAAGTTATTATTATTAAAGCACATACAGAAGCCCAAAGTCTTTGTTTAAATGCAAATCACACTGAAATATCCCGGCCCCAGACTGCGTTTATGTAGTAATCTTAGTTGCTCCATTTTCGGGGATGTTTGCGTCTGTCTGCAACGAGACGAGGGATTTATGGAGCAAGTGGGAGGAGTTAGGGCAGAGCTACATTTGCGTATCGGCGCAAGTCTAGGTATTAAAAAATGTGCAGCTTGGCGCTTTTCTGCGTTGATTTTCTCCGTCACCTTAAAGGTGGCGTAAGCCTTTTTGTTTTAGAGCACATTACTACATTCGCGCACCTCACACCTGAAACAGTCTACCGGAGACTCACATCCGCCACCAGGCTAAGTTCTTTCAACACTAAAGCCGTCTCACATTTTAATCTGGTCTGTAACTGTTACATACGCCTGAAAGATAAAATATGTTAAATTGTTCATGCAATGTCTTTATATATAATGTATAACCCTGTTCACTTATGTAACTTTATTTGTAACCTTGTATCTGTCATCATAACTCTGTGCCCAGGACACACGTGAAAACGAGAAGCAACTCTCCATTTCTTCCTGGTAACACATTTTATAAATAAATAATAATAGATCAGCAAGTGCCAAATTCAGCAGAAATACACGTAATAAATATGTCAGCGCAGGTCACTTTGTTGATGAAAAACACTGACCGCACAGGGAGAATAGCCTTTGTTTTTCATGGGTATAAAACAGGATATTGGCAAAGTTTCAGACAGCTTTACACACTAAACTGTGCTATAGATGGACAGACCTGTGATCACGATTTCATTGAACATTGTCATGGGGATAGTGTCTGTGCTCAGCCCCAGGGGTGAGCAGCAAAGGGCACACAAGGTTAAACAAGCACGTAAAACAGGCAGAGCCATCTAAGGACTGGGCTGTAACACGAGACAATGCACAACAAGTCCTGACCCTTTCAAATAGAAATATCCTGGGGGTAGGGGGTCTCTGAAACATTATTTACACCGGCACCACAATAGCAAATGAAAGTGTACACAGACCACCAAGGTCGTGACCTCATAAATAAGCCGATGGACATCCCGCTCCTGCTAATAAAGCTGCCTGCGCCACATTCCTCACCAGCTCTGCGCCATCTGATTCCAAGTCAGCGTTTAGGAGGGGGTCCCATGGATATCCTTACCCACAGACCCAGCCATGTGTTCCTGCCCAGTCCAGCGCTAGAGAGGGTAACCCCTTCACATGCCCGGGCAGCTGGAACACATGGCAAACTATTATATAATAATAATATAACAATAACTTTATTTCAAATAGACTCAAAGCGCGTTACAGTATAGCGTGCGGTGCGCGACTTTTTGACACAGTCCCTGCTCAGGTGAGCTTACAATCTATGTTTTTGATGCCTGAGGCACAGGGAGATAAAGTGACTTGCCCAAGGTCACAAGGAGCCAACACCGGGAATTGAACCAGGTTCACCTGTTGTTATCATAGTTACTGCCCTTACTCGCTGAGCGGCTCCTTCAGCCACTTTCCCGGCAGAGGGTCTTGAAACACAGTGATTGATTTGATGCATTTCTAGCCTCTCTGATAGTGAGAGGGTTAATGCTAATGACATATCCAGTAGGCGGACACAAGGTAGATGCTTTGAATAAAAATGATTAAATTGCTTTGTGTGTCTTAGGTGCAGGGGCTCAGCGCGGCGCGTCCGCACGGCTCAGCGCGGCGCGTCCGCACGGCTCAGCGCGACGCGTCCGCACGGCTCAGCACGGCTTCCCGTGCTATGGACGCAGCCTTAGGTGCAGGGTTCTCCACTCCAGTGCTCAGGAACACAGCAACAGGTCAGGTTTTAAGGATATCCCAGCTTCAGTACAGGTGGCTGAGTCTTGGACTGAGCCACTGATTGAGCCACCTGTGCTGAAGCAGGGATTTCCTTAAAACCTGTCCTGTTGGGTGGTCTTGAGGACTGGAGTTGAGAACCCCTGTTATAGGATATTTCTCAGCCCCTGAAATCCCATCTCCCCTGTCCCTGTATAAAGGAGCCGAGCTCTTGGAGGGGAAGTTACAATTCAAGGACTCAAACAGATCAAGATAAAATGTGATATTAAACTGGTGGTCACTGAGTCAGCATTGTGTGTTCCTGGCCTAAATACAAATGCTATTAACCCCTTCGCTGCCTCACTGATGTGTATGAGGCCCTTTGTACTGAGTGACACTCAGTTGAGCGAGGTCTAAAACAAATTCTTTCAGAGGCCGTGGGAGCCTACAATGCCTTGTTCTGCAAGCCCCTGAGTACGGGGTTAAGCCCCCCCCACGTATGGGGTTAAACCCCCCCCCCCCACGTATGGGGTTATGCCCCCCCCCCCCACGTGAAAATGTAAAGCAGAAAGAGGTGGTGGAATGCAGAAAAAGCAAAACACTGCAATAACCGCTTCACGATGCAACATGGTCGCTGACCCCTGTGGCAGTGGAGGGGTTAACAGTATTTGTATTTAGGCCAAAAATGCACAATGCGCCATCAGCGAGCTGAACCCGACTCCAGCCCTCTACACCCGCGAGGCACATCGATTTGTACACTTTAATCTTCCCTAACGTAAAGCACAAGCCTGACTCGGAAACCAGACAATGTGCAACAAATACGCTGCAGATCCTGGTAAAGCAGCAAACCAAGCCAGGGATTGAAGCAGGGGTCCCCGGAGCTGAACCCCATTAATTTCAGCTCCGGGGACCCCCTGCTTCCGGAGATACTTACCTCCGTAGGCGGTGCCGGTAGCCGCTCCGGTCGGTTAGCAGGGTTCCCATAATGGCGGAGGTTCATACATCCCGCGCCCTGCCTTTCGCTTCCTATTGGCCAGCGTGACTTTGCCGACATACATGCACTCCCTTTGGGGGTCAGTATCTTAGGAAGCAGGGGGTCCCCGGAGCTAAAATTAACGGGGGTCAGCTCCAGAGACCACCTACTTCAATCCTCAGTTAAATGTTTAGGAATGTATGAATTGCTCCTTTAGGCCGAGTCCATAGCCGGAGAGGCCGTGCGGACGCTCCGCGCTGAGCCGCGCGGACGCTCCGTGCTGAGCCGTGCGGACGCTCCGCGCTGAGCCCCGGCATCCTCCATCAGGATGTCTTTAGAGGGGGCTCACGCGAGCGTCCGCAGGCGTGCTGAGGCGCTGGATTTTTCAGCCGACAGCCAAGCTGTTTTTCAGAGCACTGTCGGCTGAAAACATCCAATCAGCGCGGAGCAGCGTCAATGTCACGGCGCCGTGACGTCGGTGCGTCGCGGGCGATTGGCCCAGTGACGTCACTGCCCCGCTTCCCTCAGTCTCCCCCCGCCTCCCGATCGCGCCCGCTGGCTCGCCTGCATGGGCATGAAAGCGCAGATTTCAGCAGGCGAGCCTCAGCGTCAGCGCGGCGCGGCTCAACCCTCTACCCCCTCTATGGACTCAGCCTTAGGCTGCGTCCACGCTGCCGCTGAGCACGTTTACTTCAGTGAATGTGAATCTGCCTGGACACGCTCACGTGGCGCGTTCGCTCTGTGCTCGGGGAGACAAAGAAAATTAATTTTGAAGATTGCTCAGCAGCAGTCAATGTACACAGCCACACACACACACACACACACACACACACACACAGCCACACAGCCACACACACGCACACAGACACACACACACACAGCCACACACACACACACACAGCACCACACACACGCAGCCACACACACACACAGCCACACACACAAGCAGCCACACACACAAGCAGCCACACACACACACAGAAATAGCCCCGATCCTCGCCACTCTGCTCGCGCTAGCAAAATTATGCAGCCTGCGCTCATGCTTAGAGAGTTGGTGACATCACCGCTCTCAAGCATGAGCGCGCTCAGCAGCAGCGTGGCCGCAGCCTTAGGCTGAGTCCATGGTGGCTCAGCCCGTGCGGAGGCGCGCTGAGGCTGAGGGAAAGCGGGTGCTTTCCCGTGCCTCGGTTAGCGCGCCGTCCGGGGGCGTGTCGGGGGGCGGGCCAGTGACGTCACGAAGCTGGTTCGTCCTCATTGGGTGAACCGCTCACGTGACCGGCCCTGCGCTCCCATGAGCGCGAAAATTTAACATTTTCATAAGACTTACGTTTCCGCGCGCTTGCGGACGCGTGCGCGAGCCCCTGCTAAAGCCGCTCTCATTGCTCACTGCCGAGCAGCAGCGCGCCTCAGCACGGTCTGACCATGCCCGAGGCCTTAAGGAGCGAGAGTGTGACCTGCTACTGCACGGCGTACTCCTGTTTCAGCCGCGCCTGATGCTCGACAATAACCGAAGTGAAAAAAAAAAAAGAGAAAGAAAACATTTCAGCAAATTGTGATTTGTGAACGGAGCAAAGTATTCCAGCAGACCACACGATGCTGTGTTATTCCGCAGAAGAAGAATTACAGACGCGGTCAGGACTGCGCCAAACTAAATAGTAAAACTCACCCACCGAGGAGGCTGCGAGCTACCAAAAAGCACAGATCTCACGTTAACCTCTTCAGGGATCAGGCCCAGAAGGTGTTACCCTGCAGAGGTGGAATGGGGGTAACGACAGCCAGCTCCCCCTGCGTCATACAAATCGGGGCATTATTAAGGATTAAGGCAGGGGTTTCTCAACTCCAGTGTTCGAGACCCCTCCAAACAGGTTAGGTTTTCAGGGTATCCCTGCTTCAGCACAGGTGGCTCAATCAGTGTGCTTGAGCCACCTGTGCTGAAGCAGGCTCTTTCAACTGCACCACCTGTGCTGAAGCAGGGATATCCTGAAAACCTGACCTGTTGGAGGGGTCTCGAGGAGTGGAGTTGAGCCCCCCGGTATTAAGGCTCAGTTGCAGTGCTAAGCATCTCTCGCATTTAACGCGGGGCCAAAATAGTTTGCGACTGTGCAGAAATTTCGAGATAAAAACAGGAAATGAAAAATATTCCGTGCAAAAAAACATTTTTTTCCCCCTCTTCAGGACTGCATATTTTATTCAGAAACAGCAAAACTGTTACTTGCATAAGATGAAACAGCAGCTATCACACCCCATTACACGGCTGAAATCCTAATGGATTGCAGGCCCTTTCATTGGTAAAGTTAGAGAGAGTTAAAAGTAATGATAAATAAACCTTCTAAGCACATTCGCATGGCTGAGACAGGTCCCCATAATCACACAGCGCTGCCTCTGCAGCCAGGGGTTCTGGGTAACGACATGCAAAGGTGCATCACTTGAACGTGGATGCATGTGTGGAAGCACTGCATGCTGTGTGATTACGTGGTACGGCACACGTGACAGTACACACAAGTGTTCTTCATCGTTGTTGTACGCTCTACGATGGAAGGTTTGTGCCCTGTTTTCACTCACCATAACTTGTTTGTGTAGCTGGAAGTTGAAGGAAAGTTAAAAGAGCCCAGGAGGGCAGTGCAGATGCCTCCCCCTGCTCCTTCACGTATGTTATGTTATCATATATGATTCTCTCCGCCAACCCGGTTCCCCCAGAGACGGACCCCATAGTGTGCGAGGAGGCTGCCCCAGAACACTCACAAACCAAGTTATATTATGTCTATGTAAAGTACGAAGAATTGTCGTCGTCCCCTCTCCCCCTTGTATGTACCCAGCCCCCCCCCACTCCCCTGACCACTCACCCTATAATGTTATATTTCTGTATATCTCTGCCTTGATACCCAATAAAAAAAAATAACCCCTGTATTGAAGCGCATACTGGGTTTTATGGACCACAAACGATACAAATATTGGGTTACCATATATTGAGATGTAACATGCGTTTCATACTTCTGTATCATACTGTAACCCAACATCTGAGTGCCTTATTGCAGGGGTGCTCAACTCCAGTACTCAAGCCGCCCCACCCCCCCCAAAACAAGTCAGGTTTATAGGATATCCCTGCATCAGCATAGATGGCTCAATCAGTCTCTGCTTCAGCACAGGTGGCTCAATCATAGGCTCAGTCATGGAGCCACCTGTACTGAAGCTAGGATAACCTGAAAACCTTACCTGTTGGGGGGGGGGGGGCTGCTTTATTGCTTCAATAATGATGTGTTGGGTAGGTAGACAGACATTTAATATAGAAATGATCCATAATAGTGTGGTTCAAGTGAAGATTTTTGACAGCCTCTAGCATTGAAATGCTTCTTACTTCATTGCATGGAAAACCCTACTGCGCAGTAATTACAGGAAGAACACGCTGCTACGTCTGAGAATCTCTCAGCTTCACTTGGGCACATTTATAAAAACTCCATTGGTTTTGATGCTTAGTAAATGTATATCGGGGGGAGGGTGCACCCCTTTTGCAGCTGGGGGACGGATTCATGGACCCCTTTCATCTTTTCTACATGTTGGGAGCAAAAGCCGAACTGTACCCCATCCCCTCCCATCTCCTGACACCTCCGCCTTGTACCCTGGACGAACCTCTTTAACTCCTCACCGTGCTCTGTTACTTTCCCATCCCTTTTTAAACCAGCTATTGTTAGACCTACTCTTAAGAATAACACCCTAGCCCCTACCGCCCCTTCTAACGCTGCCCCTGTCTCCCTTTTGCGTCCAAACTTCTGCAACGTATGGCCTCGTTACATACAGTATACTACACTTTATTACCTCCCCTAACCTTCATCAGGGGGGCTCAACTCCTGTCCTCAAGCTCCCCTCTCCCCCCCCCACCTCCCCACCTCCCCAACCCGGTCAGGATTTTAGGATATCCCTGCTTCAGCACAGCTGGCTCAATCAGAAACTCAGTCAAAGACTGAGCCACTGATAGGGCCACCTGTGCTGAAGCAGGGACTGAATGAGCCACCTGTGCTGAAGCAGGGATATCCTGAAAAGCTGAGCTGTTGGGGGGGGGGTGGCACCCTTGACCTACTTGACCCTTTCCAATCAGATGTCCACACTGCATACTCCACAGACACCGCACTCACCAAAGTAGCTAACGGCCTCCGTATTGCCAAATCTCAAGGACACTTCCCCATTCTTCTCGATCTCACCTCTCAATACGGTTGACCACCCTCTTCTCCTGCCCATTCTTCACTCTCTTGGCATCCGTGGCACTGCCCTCTCCAGGTTCTCCTCCTACTTCTCTCACCATTCCTTCAGTGTCTCTGTAGGTGTGGTCTAGGACATTTGACCGTGTCCGTTCCACCGTGACCAAATGACTGCCAGCGCTTTGCCGTGACTCAGCCCGCTGCCGGTACACTCAACCACCGCTTTGCCACTAAGGTAAGTGACCAACCTTACCCCTTACCCAAAAAAACCCTATTAACCCCTAATACCAACGTCACACCCTACCCTAATAACCTTAACCCGTTAGCCTAAAACCCCTTATCCTAAGCCCATACCCTAAAAAAACCCACACCCCAAGCCCTTACCTTAACCACTAAAACCCCTTCAATTAACCCCCTACCCTAACCAGTAAAACTTACCTTAGAAGTTCCAGCTACAGTCCGTCTACAGCTGAATGCCAGCGCCAAAACATTCCACTGTAGGTGTACCAAAGGCTGGTTTAGGTCCCTTACTCTTCTCTCTATGTACCCGCTCGCAGGGGGACCTCATGGAGTCCTTTGGATTCACTGATCATCTCTATGCCGATGATACACCACTATACTGATCTACACCTGACCTTACACCCGCAGTCCAGTCCATCAGCTATCTCTGCCTGGATGGCCCTTCATCGCCTCAAGCTTAGTATGGATAAGACAGGACTTCTCATATTCCCTCCCACACCAGGTCTCATTGTTCCTGTCTCCATTACAGTCAACAACACCACTACCCACTCAGTCTCGCAAGCACTCTGCCCGGGGGTTACTTTCATTCCCTCCCTTTCCTTCTCCCCACATATAACCGCCGTTACTAAATCTTACCACTTCTTTCTTTGCAACATTGCAAAGATTCGCCCCTCCCTATGTTCCACTGCCACTAACACACGAATGCACGCCCTTGCTCTCTCCCGTATTGATTACTGTAACATTCTGTTATCTGGCCTTCCTGCCTCACATGTCTCTCCTTTACAGTCCATTTAAAATGCGGCTGCCTGATTCATCTCCTGCTCTTCTGCTCACTTGCAGCGGGGAGGCGTGGCGGGAGCACGGCCATGACGTTACGCGGCCGGTTCACCCTCAGAGGTTGAACCGCCGCCGTGTACGTGGTCAGCGCTGGGCCACAGCGGCGAAAGACAAAAATCTTGTCTTTGGGAAAGGTGTTTGCGCATCGTGCTTTCTGCAGGCGCGCGCAGGTAGTGACTGCGCCCGTAGCGCGCGCATCCGCGAGCAGTGGGGACGAGGCCCAAGGCTCTATGGTCCACAGCGCCTCCGTATATCTCAGCTCTAATCTCTCATTACACCCCTGCTCATCTCCTACGCTCAACCCAAGCCTGTCTCATCGTTGCTCCTTTCACCTCTACAGCCCTCTCCTGTTTTAAACCTCTCACTAATGTCTCCCTACCTAACATTCGCCAAACATCTTCACTTTCCATTCAAAGCCCAGCTAAAAATCCCCTCCTAAAAGAAGCATCTTATTAAGCATTTTACACCTGTGCTGTGACCTCCGGGTGCACTTCTTACTCCTAATGTGTCTGTAAGCCTCCCAGCATGACCCTTAGATTGTAAGCTCTTTGGCACAGCGTCTCCTTTAGTTGTAATTCACCTCTTGCATGTATTCTCAATGTTGGTAATGTACATTATTTGCGTAATGTTGGAAAGTGCTGCGTACAGGGTCAGAGCTATATAAATACAATTACACACACGCGTAATGAACATGCTCGTCCTTAGGCCAATGTGATCTATTGCTCTGCACTCAAAGGGTTAATCACCCCTGGGTGGGGGGGGGGGTAGGAAAGCAGAGAGTGATGGCTCCTTCCGCCCCACACCTGTGTGTCACAGGTCTCATCACAGCACTGACAGGGGGATAAGAGGTTTGACAAAAAAAGAAGCTGAAAGTGACAGGGTAAACTGCTCCGGCAGGGGGGAAGCCGGGACAAAGCAAACTGCCAATTATTGTGACATGGCAGGGATCGGAGAGGCCAGAGCCGGGATCGGAGAGGCCAGAGCCGGGATCGGAGAGGCCAGAGCCGGGATCGGAGAGGCCAGAGCCGGGATCGGAGAGGCCAGAGCCGGGATCGGAGAAGCCAGAGCCGGGATCAGAGAGGCCAGAGCCTTTTCTGTTCTGAGCGATGATCCTGTGAACTGATCAAGTGACACCGTGGGCTCTATGTAAGACCAGGGGCGGACAACTCCAGTCCTCACGGGACACCAACAGGTCAGGTTTTCAGGATATCCCTGCTTCGACACAGGTGGCTCAATCAGTGGCTCAGTCTTCGACTGAGCCACTGATTGACCCACCTGTGCCGAAGCAGGGATATCCTGAAAACCTGACCTGTTTTTGTTGACCCTGCACTGACACACTTGTGCCCAAACAAATCAGCATTTTTTTTTCTGTCTGAAACGCGACGTGTTCATGAAGTGTTTTTGTACGGTGGTATAACTTTTGCGCGTGTAAGACTTACGCCGCGACAGAGAAATACAACGCAGAAAACCGCCAAGACGCAAACATTTTTTTTTAAATACGTAGGCTTGCGCTAATATAAATCTGCCCTAACTCCTCCCCCTTGCTCCTTAAATCCCCCCTCGTAGGCAGATCCAAAAATGACGCAACTGAGCTTAATACACAGACGCTGCCTCGCGCAGGTATATTCCAGCGCGAGTTGTGACAAAATAACAACTTACGGGCAACATTTTGCTTTGGATACCTAGTGCCCAGGGATTACAAGCTTTAATAATATGTCTGGCGTCCATTCGCTTTATATGTGTTGCCAGCTTTCCTGGCAACAAAGAGGTTAACAGCACATGTCCCAGTCCTGTTTAATATAGCCATTTAGTAACCCCCTCCCCAGAAACCTACTGTATATTGGTATCTTTCATATAACGTTAGTATGGTTTTTTGTCATTTCTAGCTTCTTGGGTTACCATGGTAACCTTTAGCCTGCACTGGGCCCTGGGGTGAGCTCCATTTTAACTTCCCCGGACACTTATTTGAAACATCTATATCCCCCGAACGGAGACTCAAATTTTAAAAATAAAAGCAGTGTTGGAGATCTCCAAAAGTAAGTTTAAAAAAATGATTTTCAGCATAGACTGCAGCCGTAATACATAAGCGACTATATTGTCCTTATTTGCTTTGATTTGGATGCTAAAGCACTCCTGAAATCGCTCTAATTTCACAGGCATTTGACCCATTTTACAAGTCCTACAGAGAACTGGCAAATGAAATGCCTGTCGTATTATTTCTATTGAGAATGTGATATCCTGGACAGGAAAAATCTAATTATGAAGATGAGTGGATAATCTGGAGCGGAGGGAAGGGACGGGGGCAGTGCGAACCACGGCTGTTACAGAACATTTTTAGAACCAGACCTGCCAATCACTGCTCTGTTTTGCCTTGAGTAGTGCTATGCAAAGCATTATGGGGGATGATTTAGGAAGCAGAGCAGAGATTGACAGCTCTGTTTCCCAAGACGTTCTGCCTCAGCCTTGGGCTGTCCTGCACCGCCCCCTGTGGTGGATAAGTGGCCTGCAGGTAGGTGACATTTTCCCAGCCCAATATAATATAACCCTCCTTACCCAGCTCTAAAGGAGACTCAGATTAGTCATGTACAATGGCAATGCTTAGTCTCGCAGGGCTTGACAGGGTGCTGGGTAGATGTGGGCTGGGTGTCAATGAAACTATGGGCGCCAGGAACTCTTATAAAACAAAAAGGTGCTTTATTGACGCCCGTCTAAAACCCTTCCCAGGTATTGAGATACAGTGTAACTTACAGAAACTTGTGGCAAATAATAACTCTTGGGACTTCATGCCCCGGTAGTTTCCAGTTCTACCCATGGGAGATGCGTGACTTAATTACCTATTGTAGGATGGAGTGGAAGAGCTTGCCGGGAGGCGAGGGATGCAATGAGAAGCTGCTGGGCAGTCAGGTTCAATGTGAACACAGGCTGCAGTATCGGCAACCCTACTGTATGAGGACAGTGGTGCTCAGGCTGTGGTAGGGGCAACCTTATAAGACCAGGACACTTAGTATCCCTCTATCACAAACTTAGGTTTCCCGTTCCTTTATCAGAAAACAATGAAGGATGGCAGGACCCATCTTAAAACATATTGCTAAACACACAACCCTATGTACAGGTCTCACAATGAGGACCCCAGTGAGAACTCTGAAGAACCTGCTTCTAGAACAATGTATATACCCTTACATTGTCATCACACATCACATGGTAGAGAAGGAAGTAAGAGTGAGCCCATCCAGTTAACCCCTCTAGGGGAATCAACTCTTTAACAAAACTAGTATTCCTCCAAGAAGGGGCTACAACAGTATGGATTCATTTTAGGGGGTCTTGACCTTAAATCTAAATGTGCAAGATAAGACCTAAAGTGAACTAATAACAGTGATATGTTTCCTGCCAGAAGGGACTGCAATGTATTCTGGTCCAATGAATCACAGGCCCATCTCACGATAAAAGGGAAATATTGCAGATTACAGTAATGCCGTTTTTCTTTCAAATGGCCGAAGACTTTGTGGCTCACGCTCCAGTTACCTTCCCCTTCTTGACGTCTCCCCAATTTATGGGAATCTTCAGCGACGGCTTGAAATAAATAGGCCCATTCCAATGACTGTCCTCGTCAAACATTCAATTTTCCATGGACTCTGCGTACTGGTTCCAGTCCATTTAGCGGACACTGGCTCTGCTGAGCGAAATGTTTGACGCATCGGCTAATGCCTCACTTGCTGTAGCCAAAGCAGCGTTACACAAACTGGTGTGTGCAGGCGGCGACGTCATTTGCACGACATACAGGCCCAAAGCGCCGGCTGAAGCAGTGAAGTGACAGCCACCCCGGGCCTGGCGCACGTAAGTAGCAGTTCCCATTGCAGATTATTATTTTTTAACCCCCTCCTCCCCCTATTTTTTTAACGAGAGGGAAGCATGGGGGTCTTTAGAGCTAAAGACCGTTAACGTCAGCCTGGATCCCGAGATACTTACCGCGGAAGATGACGATAGTTCCTCCCCGGGAAACAAAATGGAGGAGCTGAGAACAGCGCCGTTCTGCCTAGTCCCCGTGCCGTTACAAAATACAGTATATGCCAATTGTCGGTGGCATTGCTGCTTTAAGATGCACTAAACATTTACAGCGCTGCAACGAGATGGCATTCCCGACAAAAGGATTGCAATATAATAATAACACACTAACAGCACCGCTGGTTCCTCCAGCAGTAAAAGGGTTAAACCCCCCCTCGTTTGCATTTCACTGATACAGTGTTTCTCAATGCGGAATATTGCTGTACTGTTTTGCTATCTGGCTCTGCTCACATTCAGCATTAACAGGGTTAATGATTGCCTGGAGAGTACAGCGGGAGCATACAGTATACACAAAGCTGATATGGAAACGATCCATCAGCATTCAACACCATCAGACCAATTCATTCCCGGCTTCCAAAGGTATGCTTGGACGGAGTGAGCGTGGCGGGAGAAAATCCACTTTATTATGTTCTGGTTCCCCGCCCCCCTCCCCCCCCCCCCCCCGAGATTTGGGTCGGAATTCTGTCATGTCCCACGGAAAAAGAAAAGAAAACAGCCCTTCGCAGGGCCTGCCATGCCACGAAATCTGCGTCCAGGGACAATACCAGAAAGAGAGGAGGAGAAAGGCAATGAGGTCATTTTCCGAGAAGTAGCTGGCGAGGGTCACGTCCATTGCGAGACCACCCATGAGCGGGAGATGCAGGTCGTGGTGTGGCGGAACGTGCATAGAGCAGCCGTTTATGTTTGGGGGGGAAATGAACCTTCTGCGGCGCGCCGTTCTAAGGCGAAGACCCCCCCAAAAGCGCCATCTGATCCAGGGGTAGGACACATGATATACCTCCAGGGACGCACATTACCCACATGTATATAGCGGAATCGGACAGCCACGACCAAGGGCCGTCCCTGTTAGAAGCTCCTCCCCGCTGGTGAGTCCTGTCCCACTGCTCTCAACTCCAGCACTCAAGAGCTTCCAACAGGTCATGTTTTCGGGATATCCCTGCTTCAGCACAGGTGGCTCAATCAGTCCCTGCTAGAGAACAGGTGACTTAAAGACTGAGACACTGATTGAGCCACCTGTGCTGATGCTGGGATATCCTAAAATCCTGACCTGTTTGGTGGCCCTTCAGGACTGGCGTTGAGAGCTCTGGTCTAACCCATTCCAACAGCCAAAGAAGAAGTGTGGAGTTGTTGCAGGTCGTGATGCCTTATAATGATCCAACACAAGAGTTCAGAGTACACATGACGATGAGACCCGTGAGGTTTTGACAGTTCTTTACACTACACTTCCCTCTATGATGTATTCGCCTTCTCAGCGCTGGGAGTCTGCTGGTCGTCCCCCCCCCCCCCACACACCGGATATACATAGAAGTGGAGGAGCCGGTACCTCTGTTTCACTCACTCAGGCCGACCTCTCCATAGTTAACGTAGGTGGGGCCCAAAGCGGCGTGCTGCAGTGAGGCTCCTGCGCCTGCAGCGTTGCGGCATCATGAGGTCACGGTGGAACGTGACGTGTCATGACAACGCGACGCTGCAGAAAGAAGGCCGCTCCGCATAAGGTAAGATTCCCCCCATCCCCAGTTATGTTTTCCTGTGTGCACACGCTTACCTCCCCCCGGCAACCTCTAACCCTCCCCCCGGCTACCTCCAACCTCCCCCTGCTACCTCCAACCTCCCCCCGGCTACCTCCAACCTCCCCCCTGCTACCTCCAACCCCCCCCCGGCTACATCCAACCCCCCGCCACCCGGCTACCTCCAACCCCCCCCCCCCCCCCGGCTACCTCCAACCCCCCCCCCGGCTACCTCCAACCCCCCCGGCTACCTCCAACCCCCCGGCTACCTCCAACCCCCCCCCCGGCTACCTCCAACCTCCCCCTGGCTACCTCCAACCTCCCCCCGGCTACCTCTAACCATCCCCCCGGCTACCTCTAACCCTCCCCCCGGCTACCTCTAACCCTCCCCCCGGCTACCTCTAACCCTCC